>NC_053022.1:234958878-234970801 GCF_003073215.2 Triticum urartu
AAGGTACTGTAATGAACTCATTATTTATTTTTTTGGTGTTAAACCTACTGTATTCCAACTTCTCTATGGATTATAAACTATTTTACTAACCATAGATTCATCAAAATAAGCAAACAACACACGAAAAACAGAACTGTCAAAAACAGAATAGTCTGTAGTAATCTGTAACTAACGCAAACTTCTGGAACCCAAACAATTCTACCAAAATTAGAAGACCTAGACAATTTGTTTATTGATCAGAAGCAATTGGAATAAGTATTTTATCACGTTCTGGAGATTTTTAATAATTCGGGCACTGAATGCAAAGTTTCTGGAAATTACAGCAAGATCAAATAACTATCATCCAAGAAGATCCAATAGGTCTAACTTGGCACAAACACTAATTAAAACACAAAACCACATCCAAACAGAAGGTAGATGGGTTATTTATTCCCTAACAGAAGAAAAACACAAAAAAATAAAAAATAAAATTGGGTTGCCACCCAACAAGCGCTATCGTTTAACGCCCTTAGCTAGGCATAAAAGCGAGGATAGATCTAGGTATTGCCATCTTTGGTAGGCAATCCATAAGTGGCTCTCATGATAGTTTCATATGGAAATTTTATTTTATTTCTAGGAAAATGTTCCATGCCCTTTTTTAATGGAAATTGGAATCTAATATTCCCTTCCTTCATATCAATAATCGCACCAACCGTTCTAAGGAAAGGTCTACCAAGAATAATAGGGCAAGAAGGATTGCAATCTATATCAAGAACAATGAAATCTACGGGCACATAATTCCTATTTGCAAAAATAAGAACATCATTAATCCTTCCCATATGTTTCTTAATAGTGGAATCCGCAAGATGCAAGTTTAGAGGAGCAATCATCAAGATCGCGGAAATCTAGCAAATCACACAAAGTTTGGGGATAGTGGAAGACACTAGCACCCAAATCACACAAAGCATAAAACTCATGATATTTAATTTTAATTTTAATAGTTGGTTCCCACTCATCATAGAGTTTTCTAGGGATAGAAACTTTCAACTCAAGTTTCTTCATAAGATTGCATCAAGGCATCAACAATATGTTCGGTGAGGCTTTATTTTGACTATAAGCATGTGGAGAATTTAGCACGGATTGCAAACAGAAATACAATCAATTAAAAGAAACTTTCATAATTAAATTCCTTGAAATCCAATATAGTGGGTTTAGCAACATCTAGCTTTTTATTTCTTTCAATTCCCACTTTCATCAATTTCATCATAAAGATCTAAATACTCCGAATTTTTAGAACGCCTTCTAGGTAAAGGAAGATCATATTCAGTTTCATCAAGATTCATATTGCAAAACAAAGATTTATAGGTGACACATCAATAACTTTTAGATCTTCGATCTTGATTCATAGGAATTGGAAGAACACGCTTTTAATAAAGGCATCTTTCGGAAGCACGCATCCTAGCGGTTCTTTCCTTGCACTCATCAATGGAAATTCTCATGGCTTTGAGAGACTCATTGATATCATGCTTAGGAGGAATAGATCTAAGCTTTAAAGAATCAACCTCAAGAGAAATTCTATCAACGTTCCTAGCCAAATCATCAACTTTAAGCAATTTCTCTTCAAGCAAAGCATTAAAATTGTTTTGTGAATTCATAAACTCTTTAACACTATTCTCAAATTCAGAGGGCATCATTATTATAATTTCCATAAGAGTTGTTGTAGGAATTCCATAATTATTAGAAGGATTACTAGGATATGGCCTAGGATTAAAATTCCCTCTATAAGCGTTGTTACCAAAATTATTCCTACCAACAAAATTCACATCCATAGATTCATTGTTATTTTCAATCAAAGTAGACAAAGGCATATCATTAGGATCAGAAGAAACACTCTTAGTAGCAAATAATTTCATAAGTTCATCCATCTTTCCACTCAAAACATTGATTTCTTCTATCGCATGCACTTTTTTATTAGAAGATCTTTCAGTATGCCATTGAGAATAATTAACCATAATATTATCTAGGAGTTTAGTAGCATCTCCTAAAGTGATTTCCATAAAAGTGCCTCCCGCGGCCGAATCTAAAAGATTTCTAGAAGCAAAATTCAATCCGGCATAAATTTTTTTTATAATCATCCACAAATTTAAACCATGAGTAGGGAAATTATGTATCATTAATTTCATTCTCTCCCAAGATTGTGCAACATGTTCATGATCAAGTTGCTTAAAATTCATAATATCGTTTCTAAGAGAGATGATCTTAGCGGGAGGAAAATATTTGATATAAAAGCATCTTTGCACTTGTTCCAAGAATCAATACTATTTTTAGGCAAAGATGAAAACCAAGCTTTAGCACGATCTCTAAGCAAAAAAGGAACTAGCTTCAATTTAGCGACATCATTATCGACATCTTTTTTCTTTTGCATATACATAAATCAATGAAGCTATTCAGATGAGTAGCGGCATCTTCACTAGGAAGGCCGACGAATTGATCTTTCATAACAAGATTCAACAAAGCAGTATTGATTTCACAAGATTCAGTATTGGCAAGAGGAGCAATCAGAGTGCTAAGAAAATCATTATTGTTGGTATTGGTGAAGTCACACAATCTGGTAGTATCTTGAGACATCACGACAAACAAGCAATCTAACACACGAGCAAACAAAAGTAAATGGGCAAAAAGAGGCAAATAGAGAGGGAGGATAGGGAGAGAGAGGGCGAATAAAACGACAAGGGTGAATTGGGGGGAGAGGAAAACGAGAGGAAAATGGCAAATAATGTAATGCGGGAGATTAAGGATTGTGATGGGTACTTGTTATGTTGACTTTTTGCGTAGACTCCCTGGCAACGGCGCTAGAAATCTTTCTTGCTATGTCTTGAGCTTGCGTTGGTTTTCCCCGAAGAGGAAGGGATGATGCAACAGAGTAGCGTAAGTATTTCCCTCAGTTTTTGAGAACCAAGGTATCAATCCAGTAGGAGGCCACGCGCAAGTCCCTCGTACCTACACAACACAAGTGAAAAGTAAAAGGCAAAGTAAAAAGTAAAGCAAGATTAAAGTGATGGAGATTGATATGATGAGAATAGACCCGGGGGCCATAGGTTTCACTAGTGGCTTCTCTCAAGAGCATAAGTATTCTATGGTGGGTGAACAAATTACTGTTGAGCAATTGACAGAATTGAGCATAGTTATGAGAATATCTAGGCATGATCATGTATATAGGCATCACGTCCGTGACAAGTAGATCGAAACGATTCTGCATCTACTACTATTACTCCACTCATCGACCGCTATCCAGCATGCATCTAGAGTATTAAGTTAAAAACAGAGTAATGCTTTAAGCAAGATGACATGATGTAGAGAGATAAATTCATGCAATATGAAATAAACCCCATCTTGTTATCCTCGATGGCAACGATACAATACGTGTCTTGCTGCCCCTTCTGTCACTGGGAAAGAACACCGCAAGATCGAACCCAAAGCTAAGCACTTCTCCCATGGCAAGAACTACCAATCTAGTTGGCCAAACCAAACGGATAATTCGAAGAGACTTGCAAAGATAACCAATCATACATAAAAGAATTCAGAGAAGATTCAAATATTTCATAGATAGACTTGATCATAAACCCACAATTCATCGGTCTCAACAAACACACCGCAAAAAGAAGATTACATCGAATAGATCTCCACAAGAGAGGGGGAGAACTTTGTATTGAGATCCAAAAGAGAGAAGAAGCCATCTAGCTACTAACTATGGACCCGAAGGTCTGAGGTAAACTACTCACACTTCATCGGAGGGGCTAGGATGATGTAGAAGCCCTCCGTGATGACGGCCCTCTTCCGGCGGAGCTCCGGAACAGGCCCCAAGATGGGATCTCGTGGATACAGAAAGTTGCAGCGGTGGAATTAGGTTTTTGGCTCCTTTTCTGATCGTTTGGGGGTACGTGTGTATATATAGGAGGAAGAAGTACGCCGGAGGAGCACCGAGGGGCCCATGATGCAGGGGGCGCGCCCGGGGCCCCCCACCCTCGTGTCCGCCTCTTTTGTTCCTTGGAGCAGGTCCAAGTCTCTGGAACACGTTCGGTGAGAAAATCACGTTCCCAAGATTTTATTCCGTTTGGACTCCATCTGATATTCTGTTCTTCGAAACACTGAAATAGGCAAAAACAACAATTCTGGGATGGGCCTCCGGTTAATAGGTTAGTCCCAAAAATAATATAAAAGTGGAAAATAAAGCCCAATATAGTCCAAAACAGTAGATAATATAGCATGGAGCAATCAAAAATTATAGATACGTGGAGACGTATCAGTACCCCATTTACATATAAAGTTTATTAAATTCGGAACTACGGTTAATTAGTTATGAATTAAATCATTTTAGCATGTTATTAGAGCAAATTTAATCAAACAGCAAAATAAACATGTCAAACATGATTGAAAGTTCGATATTATTAAACTAGATGAAATTCTAGTCAAGTTTCATATATAATTCATTTTAAACCGATGCACGGTTATTAAGTTATGATATGCATGATGTTTGAGGGCGAAACTGCAAAACTGGCAAACACCGGATAATCGCAAAATTCACAGATCTGGAAAAAACACGCGGGCCGAATCTGGCTGGCCCGATAGTGCTTAGAGGGACGACTGCTCACATTGGGCCATGGGCCTTGCTGGAAGAGTGTAGCCCACGCGAGTAGGGAGGCCGCTCGGTCAAACTAGAGGGAGTCAACCTGCTCGTCTTCACTGTAGAGGAAGCAGGGGCGCGGCGGCTGGGAGCAAAACTCCGGTGAGTGGGGAAAAGAGGCGGCAAGGCGAGGGACTACAGGTGCGGCGGCCTGGAGTGGCAAGAGGTTGGGTCCACGGGTTGACAGGGCGCAGACGCGGTCAACGCGGGCAGATGAGGGGGCGAGGGACAGGTTTGCGGGCGCTCCTCTGCTCAAGAAGAAGCAGAGCAGCGGCGGTGTCTTGGCGCGGATGCAGGCGGCGCGGATACGTGCGAGGATGGCGGATCCGGTCGCGGACGAAGATGAGGCAGCCGAGTCTTGCGGTTGGCGGCGCTGAACTCCATCGGGCGGCCATGGATGGGACCTGCGAAGCACCATGGCTGCGGGGTGAGGGAGAGGAACGAGGGGAATTGAAAGAAAAACGGGGAAGGTAGAGGAACGAGGTCACCAGCGGTGAGGTTCGGGCCAAGCAGGAGAAGGAGGGCTGGGGAGGTCCTGGTGTTGGGTTCACCGGCGGCGATGGCGCCACGGAGGGAGGAACAAAGAGGAGGAGGAGAGAAAACAGAGACGGCAGGGGAGTTCCTGGCTGGTCGCTGGTGCTGGGTAGGGGCGGTGTCGTGCTCGAGGACTAGCTCGGGTGCTGTTGGGCAGAGGAGCTCGGGCTCTTACGGGATCGAGAGGGGGCTGGTTGGTCTCTGTGATTTGGTGGAGGCGCTGGATGGATCGGGGAAGATCCCAAAGGAGGAGGTGGCTAGCGCTGAAATCCACGGAGGAAGAGAGTGGCGATGGCGTGGGAATTTGGAGAAGGTGGAGGCTTGGCTGCGCTGGGATCCTGGGGAAGATCTTGGAGCGGCGGCGGCGGCTGGGAGGATGGGACAAGGTTCCTAATTTTTAGGGTTGGACCTTGTGTATATATAGCAGGTGTATTAATTTAGGGGCTATCAGATCCCTCCGATCATAATCGTAGGATCGAGAATAAAAGGTTAGAGGAGTCCAAATAAGAAAACAGAGACATTCTATAGATGTTTGGGGATGATCCGGACCCAACGGTGACGACTGTCCGGGTTGCGTTCGGGGAAGTTTCAGACACGCGCGCGAGGGGGTTTGTGCACTGAGCAAAGAGGGGTTTCCGGACCGTGCGATCGCATTGGACGGCTCCGGACGTGAAGAGGGGTAGGCATGGGCCATGTTGACTATGGAGAGCGGGTTGGTCTGAGAGAAGAGGGGAGAGATGCAGCCCAACACAGTTTCCGGAGACCGAAAACGTCCGACGAAAAGACCGGCTATACTGCCGCTATAGTAATTTGTTGGGGCATCAAACAAACTCCAAATGCGATTAAACTTGACAAGCGGTCTATCTACACTATAATAAGACCAGACGCCAACTTTCAACCCATTCCGAGAACATTTTCCGGCCACCTATAAAATAATATTTCGGACGTGCTGCGGGCGCGTGCAAGTGTGTCTGGGCTCAGAACGGGCAACGGAAAGAACTAAGAAACCCGGACGAATGCAAGGTTTGAAAAATATTATGATGCAATGCACATGATGACATGGCAAGATGCAACACGCAAGCGAATGACATGGCAATGACAAAGAATAACTGGAAGACACCTGGCGCAACGGTCTCGGGGAGTCACAACCCTACTTCACAAGCTTGTGCTAGTCATCACAGGGCTTATCATGGCATTAGCTAAATACCACAAGAAAGAGGACATAAAAATGCACTAAACTCATGTTGACAAAATGCTCATATGATGCATGCATTAAATCACTCGAAAATGACAAAAGGGCAAGTTATGACAGTTTTCAGTAGTTTACAGCATATAGCACTTTTGCAACGAAGATTAACATGGAAAGATGAACTCTAATATGAATGCAAAGCACACCATCATGAACAGAACTCTGAGCAGATTATTTTCATATAAATAACATCACCATAGGAACAACATGCACAAAGTTACGAGCCTCACAAGATGCATATATGATATAACAGAAACAGGGACTTAATGAAAAAGAAAAGGCTAAGTCAGAAATGAGCGTTGGATAGTTATTCAACGCACAGGGCGCAGGATAGGGGAGAATGGGCGCTCACCTAGCTAGGCCTGGCCCCAGGTCGGTGAGGAGGAGGCCTGGCCGAGCAAAGCCGGCTAGGCGATTGCTTGCCGCGGCTGAGCCTGGGCTGCGGGGCCCACACGGAAGGCGAGTGAGGGGAGCGGGACGAGCTTCCCAGCTCGATCTCTAGCCATGGCAGGTCGGCGGCGGGGCGAGGTCCAGGACAAGCCGAGGGAGGCGGGGGACGCTAGATCCGGTCAAGCTCTGGTGGATCCGGCCTGTGACACCCCGATAGTTAAGCTACACTAAACCCCTGTTAATGATGCCAGGTCATCATGATTAAAATTTTGCTAAACTGCACCTGTTTCAAACTAAGATCAAATTCAAATTCAAATAACAAGTCAAATTATAATTCCATAAAACAGTGAATTAAAAATGTTCAAAAGGTTGTAAATATTCACTAACAAATTAACAAACATCAAACAACATTTTGGGAATGTTTATATGCCTCTCAGATAATTAAAACTGGAACAAAAAACATTTAAATTAACCTTTTAAAAGTAAACAAATATGAATCCTTTTTAAAATGATTTGAAACTTTGTGTGCAAGGAAATTATATGACCCAATACTTATGTGCCAAGTTTCATGTTCACCAAAATTCATTTGCTACCTAAACTAAAGGCAAATCGGAGGAGAAATAAAGAAACAGAAAAGAAAAGGTAAAAAAATAAAACAAAAGAAATAAACAGCAGATCCCCCCCCCCCGACCAACTAGGCCTCGGCTGCAGCAGCCAACCCACCCCGCAAACCCCACTGCCTATATGGCCTGCCCGTCCAACCCTAACCCCTCCTGACGCCACCTCTTCCATCTCCCCCATTTTTGATCTGGACCGGGCGCCCCTCACCTCACCTCGCTGCTTGACGTCGCGAGCACTGCGCCGTCCTCGTACCCAATGACCCCCCTCGCACTCCTTCTTCTCCCCTGGATCTAGATCGGGGACGCGGTGCCCCGACCCCATCGCCGTTCGTCATCGATCGCGCCCGAGGCCAATGCACCACCCAGTGCCAGCTGCCATTGCCGACGACCACCGCCTTGACCCCGTCGTGTTTGTCGCCGACCACATCCTCCTCCTCGCCGGACTGCTCGTCCTCGCCACCTCCCCGACTCGCTTCATCGCGCCTCGCCGCCCGATCCTCTGCATCGCCCATGAGCATCGCCCCTCTCCTCTCCCCCTCCGCTCCCGTTTCCAGATCCAACCGCGCTCGTCGTCTGCGCCATGGCCCTGCTGCTGTCCCTAATGGCCACCGGCCCCGCACTACTTCACCACCACGGCGCCCCGCTCGCACCCCTGCCATCTCGGCCAACCGCTGCACTCGCCGACGCCACACCTAACCCACACGTAGCCTCACCGCCCAGCTCCGACCGACCGCCGCGCCCCACCCCATCCTTCCTCGCTCGTCGCCTATGCCGCACGACCGCGGCCCTGCATCATTCCGCCTCGCACGCGCGCGCTCGACGCCGCGTCCTGTTAACTGGAGGCCCAGCCCAAATTGTTGTTTTCTTGCCTATTTCAGTGTTCCGCGGAAAAAGAATATCAAACGGAGTCCAAACGGAATGAAACCTTCGGGAACGTGATTTTTGGAACAAACGTGATCCAGTGGACTTGGAGTGGATGTCAAACAATCAACAAGGTGGCCACGAGGCAGGGGGTGCGCCCACCCCCCTGGACACGCCCTCCACCCTTGTGGGCCCCTTGTTGCTCCACCGACCTACTTCTTCCTCCTATATATATCTACATACCCCAAAAACATCCAGGAGCACCACGAAAACCTAATTCCACCGGCGCAACCTTCTGTACCCGTGAGATCCCATCTTGGGGCCTTTTCCGGCGCTCCGCTGTAGGGGGCATTGAGCACAGAGGGCTTCTACATCAACACCATAGCCTCTCCGATGATGTGTGAGTAGTTTACCTCAGACCTTCGGGTCCATAGTTAGTAGCTAGATGGCTTCTTCTCTCTCTCTTTGGATCTCAATACAAAGTTCTCCTCGATTCTCTTGGAGATCTATTCGATGTAACTCTTTTTGCGGTGTGTTTGTCAAGATCCGATGGATTGTGGGTTTATGATCAAGATTATCTATGAACAATATTTGAATCTTCTCTGAATTGTTTTATGTATGATTGGTTATCTTTGCAAGTCTCTTTGAATTATTAGTTTGGTTTGGCCTACTAGATTGATCTTTCTTGCAATGGGAGAAGTGCTTAGCTTTGGCTTCATCCTGCGGTGCTCGATCCTAGTGACAGTAGGGGAAAAGACACATATTGTATTGTTGCCATCGAGGATAACAAGATGGGGTTTATATCATATTGCTTAAGTTTATCCCTCTACATCATGTCATCTTACCTAATGCGTTACTCTGTTCTTATGAACTTAATACTCTAGATGCATGCTGGATAGCGGTCGATGTGTGGAGTAATAGTAGTAGATGCAGAATCGTTTTGGTCCACTTGTCGCGGACGTGATGCCTATATACATGATCATGCTTAGATATTCTCATAACTATGCTCAATTCTATCAATTGCTCGTCAGTAATTTGTTCACCCACCATAATACTTATGCTATCGTGAGAGAAGCCACTAGTGAAACCTATGGCCCCCGGGTCTATTTTCCATCATATAAGTTTCCAATCTATTTTATTTTGCAATCTTTACTTTCAGTCTATATCATAAAAACACCAAAAATACTTATCTTATTATTATCATCTCTATCAGATCTCACTCTTGCAAGTGGCCGTGAAGGGATTGACAACCCCTTTACCGCGTTGGTTGCGAGGTTCTTATTCGTTTGTGTAGGTACGAGGTGACTCGCGTGTGGTCTCCTACTTTATTGATACCTTTGTTCTAAAAAATTGAGGAAAATAATTATGCTGCTTTGCTGCATCACCCTTTCCTCTTCAAGGGAAAACCAACGCATGCTCAAGAGGTAGCACCTGCCCTGCCGGGCGCGCCTGCACCCGGGGCCCGTTGGCATGCCCTGCCCCGAGCAGCTCCCTGCTCTAGCTCGCCCGCCACATCGCGGCCGTGCCGGCTGTCGGTGTCAAAACCGGCGGATCTCGGGTAGGGGGTCCCGAACTGTGCGTCTAGGCCAGATGGTAACGGGAGGCAGGGGACACGAAGTTTCACCCAGGTTCAGGCCCCCTCGATGGAGGTAAAACCCTACGTCCTGCTTGATTAATATTGATGGTGTGGGTATTACAAGAGTTGATCTACCACGAGATCAGAGAGGCTAAACCGTAGAAGCTAGCCTATGGTATGATTGTTGATGTGTATGTCGTCCTACGGACTAAAACCCTCCGGTTTATATAGACACCGGATAGGGTTAGGGTTACATAGAGTCGGTTACAATGGTAGGAGATCTGAACATCCATATCGCCAAGCTTGCCTTCCACGCCAAGGAAAGTCCCTTCCGGACACGGGACAAAGTCTTCAATCTTGTATCTTCATAGTCTAGGAGTCCGGCTTGAAGGTATAGTTCGGCTATCCGAACACCCCCTAATCCAGGACTCCCTCAGTAGCCCCTGAACCAGGCTTCAATGACGACGAGTCCGGCGCGCAAATTTTCTTCGGCATTGCAAGGCGGGCCTCCTCCAAATACTTCATAAAAGATCTTGAACACAAAGATAGTGTCCGGCTCTGAAAAATAAGTTTCCACATATTGCCATAGAGACAATAATAATATTAACACAAATCTAATCTGCTGACGTGTTCCGTGGTGTGACACGCCACGGCCAATCCTTTATCCAAATCGTTTCACTATCCCACCTCAGCCCGTTATGCGAGGCGGTTTCCTTGGCACGTCTTGTCAAAGCAGAGATCGTGTCCCCTCATTACGGGATTATCATCAATATGGGAGTGGGTAACCCAACCGCTTTTAGGATTCCTAGATCATAGGCAAGCCCAAATGGACATGGGGAGGACGCTTGATATCCACCCTCTCTATAAAGGGGCAAAGCTTTTACTTTTCCCTCCCGTGCTCAATCGAATCCTTCCCCCACCTCAAGCTCAAAGGCCCAAAGCTCAGGTTAGGTGCTCCGAACCTTCAGTCATGTCCGGATCCAGCCTTCAAGGCCGATGGATGCCCTCCTCCGTCACGAAAGAAGACATCAAAAAGTTGAGGGAGGCCAGGTATCTAACCGCCGAAATATCGCATCGGCTGCCTCTCCGGGGGCAGGCCGTCCCCTCTCCCAAACCCAACGAGAGCGTTGTGTTCGTCCTCCACTTCCTCCGGGGTCTAGGTTTTGCACTGGGTCCTTTCGTCAGGGGCTTGATGTTTTATTACAGGCTAGATTTCCATGATCTAGCTCCGGACTCCTTCCTACATATCACGACTTTTGTTGTCGTATGCGAGGCCTTCCTCCGGGTTACCCCCCACTTCTGCTTATGGCTCAAGACCTTTGAAGTAAAGCCGATGGTGATCGAAGGCTAACATGCAGAGTGTGGAGGCGCCTCAATACGCAAGATGGCGGGAGCTTTGTGGCCCAAAGGTTCCATCCCAGAGGTGTCTGCATTGTGGCAACATGAGTGGTTCTACGTCACGACTCCTAGAAGTGCCAAGTGGGCGGCCGCCCCCATTTTTCGCTCGGGCCCTTCACCACGACTGATGTCAGGGATCAGCAGAGGACTTGGCTGGGGTCCAGCCAAGGACGTGCCTTTACTGCAAAGCTGCATTCGAGATCTCTTCAACGGAGACCTCAGCTTGGTCGCGGTAATACAAGTTATGCTGGTTTGTCAAGTCCAGCCCTGCAAACGTCGGCCCCTTCTCTTGTGGGAGTTCAATACCGAGGGTCCGCGTGCCATTCAAAATTTTCTTGGCTTGACGCACAAGGATATGTATAAGTCATTCTTCGAACATCAAGTAGAGTGTCTAGAAATCACCGAGGACGTGGGCCTGAGCAGTAACCGCGCCGCCGAACAGGTAAAGAATCTTCTGGCCAAACACATTATCGTTCCTTCGTTGTGAAGTTATTGAGAGTTTGCTTTTTCGACCAGGACTGGCTAACAAAGGCGAAATTGATTCCGTGTTCGGCCCCCCTCCCTGAAGGCTTGGAGAATCCGGTATTGGAAAAGATGCTCCAGATCGACCTTGCCCGGGAGTCCCTTGAAAG
>NC_053022.1:234971801-235045967 GCF_003073215.2 Triticum urartu
ACATCTTTCAGCACTCGCCCTTCGGCGACATCCTGAATTCTTTAAAGTCTCTCTCTTTATCAGGAGAGCCCTGGCTGGACTACGGTTAGCAAGGTTGGGATACAGACGATGAAGAAATTCAAAACCCACCCACCACCCACTTCGTAGCCACTATCGACGACTTAACCGACATGCTTGACTTTGACTCCGAAGACATCACCGGCATGGACGACGATGCAGGAGACGAACAAGAACCAGCACCTGTAGGGTGCTGGAAGGCCACCTCGTCATATGACATATATATGGTTGGCACTCCAAAGGATGGAGATGGCGACGGAACAGCGGGGGACGATACCACTAAGAAACAGCCCAAGCGCCGGCGTCAGCGGCGCCGCTCTAAATCCCGCCAAAGCAAAAACGGTGATTCCAGCACGGGAGATAATACTACTCCAGATAGCGCCGAACAACACCCCCTCCAGCAAGATTCAGCACAGGAGGACAGAGAAGCCAGCCCTCACGAGAGGGCGGCGGACCAAGAGGTTGAGGACGATAATTATACGCCTCCCTCCGAAGACGAGGCAAGCCTTGACGACGACGAGTTCGTCGTGCCTGAGGATCTTGCCGAACAAGAGCGTTTTAAACACAGGCTTATGGCCACGGCAAGCAGCCTCAAGAAAAAGCAGCAACAACTTAGAGCTGATCAGGATTTGTTAGCTGACAGATGGACTGAAGTCCTTGCGGCCGAAGAGTACGAACTCGAACGCCCCTCCAAGAGTTACCCAAAGCGTAGGCTACTACCCCGACTAGAGGAGGAAGCACCTACATCACCAGCGCATGACATGGCCGACCGGCCACCTCGTGGCCGCGACAGAGAGGCCTCTTGGACCTCCACTCAAGCCATGCCCCGACGCCGCGCCAAGCATACTAAGGCACGGGAAAATGCGCCCGACCTGCGCGACATACTGGAGGACAAGGCAAGGCAAACAAGATCGATCTACGGATCGCGCAGGCGCCCCACGGCACGTGACGGTGATCGTCACTCCGGATGCAATAAATCCGGCCGGGCCGAACTCAACAGACAAAGCTCCTTCGAGCTGCGTCACGATAAAGCCCAATACAGAGGCGCCGCATACCCACTATGCTTCATAGATGAAGTAATGGATCATAAAATCCCTGAGGGCTTCAAACCCGTAAACATCGAATCGTACGATGGCACAACAAATCCTACGGTATGGATCGAGGATTATCTCCTTCATATCCACATGGCCCGCGGTGATGATCTACACGCCATCAAATACCTCCCACTCAAACTTAAGGGACCGGCCCGAAATTGGCTTAACAGCTTGCCAGCAGACTCAATCGGTTCTTGGGAGGACCTGGAAGCCGCATTCCTTGACAACTTCCAGGGCACTTATGTGCGACCACCGGACACCGATGACCTAAGCCACATAATTCAGCAGCCAGAGGAATCGGCCAGGCAATTCTGGACACGGTTCCTAACAAAGAAAAACCAGATAGTCGACTGTCCGGACGCAGAGGCCTTAGCGGCCTTCAAGCATAATATCCGTGACGAGTGGCTTGCCCGGCACCTGGGACAGGAAAAGCCAAAATCTATGGCAGCCCTCACGACACTCATGACCCGCTTTTGCACGGGAGAAGACAGCTAGCTAGCTCGCAGCAACAATTTAACCAAGAACCCTGGTAATTCGAATACCAAGGACAAAAGCGACAGGTCGCGTCGGAACAAACAAAAGCGCCATGTTAACAGCGACAGCAACGAGGATACGGCAGTTAATGCCGGATTCCGAGGCTACAAATCCGGTCAACGGAAAAAGCCATTCAAAAGAAATACTCAGGGCCCGTCCAGTTTGGACCGAATACTCGACCGCTTGTGCCAGATACATGGCACCCCCGAAAAGCCAGCCAATCACACCAATAGGGATTGTTGGGTGTTCAAGCAGGCAGGCAAGTTGAGAGCCGAAAACAAAGACAAGGGGATGTATAGCGACAACGAGGAGGAGCCCAGGCCGCCGAACAACGGTGGACAGAAGGGATTTCCCCCGCAAGTGCGGACGGTGAACATGATATACGCAACCCACATCCCCAAGAGGGAGCGGAAGCGTGCGTTACGGGACGTATACGCGATGGAGCCAGTCGCCCCAAAGTTCAACCCATGGTCCTCCTTCCCGATCACCTTTGATCGAAGGGACCACCCGACTAGCATCTGTCACAGCAGCTTTGCCGCATTGATTCTAGACCCAATCATTGATGGATTTCATCTCACAAGAGTTCTCATGGACGGCGGCAGCAGCCTGAACCTGCTTTACCAGGATATAGTGCGAAAAATGGGCATAGATCCCTCTAGGATCAAGCCCACCAAAACGACCTTTAAAGGCGTCATACCAGGTGTAGAAGCCAACTGTACAGGCTCAGTCACACTGGAAGTGTGTCAGATTTCGGGTTCCGGCAGACCCTTGAGGTTCGAACACTGGGGTGCACGCGGAGATTTCGCCTGCTACCTACCTGCACCCCTCCGCCACGCTAGGATCAAAGCTATGAAAAGAACAACACAAGGGACACAGGGTTTATACTGGTTCGGGCCACCGTTGTGGTGTAATACCCTACTCCAGTGTGTGGTGTGTGGATTGCCTCTTGGGCTGATGATGACAAACAATACAAGGAAGAACAGCCTCGCGAGGGTCTGTTCTTGGCTGGGGCGATGAACTGATGGGGGGAGTTCAGCTACCTTTCTCTCTCTCTTTCTCTCGGCTTCTCACCTCTCTAACGAGCCTCTTTCTTCCTACCACTCAACCCCCTTGCTCTGTTGGTGGCGGGTCCTATTTATAGAGGCCCTAGTCCTCTTCCCAAATATTGAGCAGGAAGGGAGCCAACAATGGCGGGCTAATTTGAAAGGAAACTTGATATTGTTGCAATCCCTACAAGCATACACTCCTCCCTAATAATAATTCTCAGTAGCATCATGAATGAATTCAACAATATAACTATCACATAAGGCATTCTTTTCATGATCCACAAGCATAGAAATTTTATTGCTCTCCACATAGGCAAAATTCTTCTTATTCGGAATAGTGGGAGTATCATAAGAAACTCGAATACTACAAATTGTTTCCACATTAAAGGAGTAATGTTCAGAAAAAGGGTAATCATAATCATGACAAGTTTTATAAATATAATCATCACTACTTTTTATAGCATAAGTATCATCACAATAATCATCATAAGTAGCAATTTTGTTCTCATCATAATCAATTGAAAACTCTTCCAAGATAGTGGAATCATTACTAAATAAAGTCATGACCTCTCCAAATCCACTTTCATAATTATCACAATAAGATTCAACACACTCCAAAATAGTGGGATCATTACTTCCTAAAGTTGACACTCTTCCAAACCCACTTTCATCAATATAATCATCATAAGTAGGAGGCATGCTATCATCATAATAAATTTGCAGATCAAAACTTGTGAGACTACAAATATCATCTTCATTAAACATAGCATCCCAAAGCTTGGGAATAACATTAATTGCAGCAAATACATTCTCAAACATGTCATTCTCATTAGACATAGCATCCCCAAGCTTGGGCCTTTTCATATCATAAGCATAATCACTCTCATCATTAATAGTATGGATAGCACCAATAGTATAACAATTATCATCATCACAATGAGTAGTAGGAGCAACATCATTTGGGAGGGATACATTTTTACCTTTGCTTCTCCGTCTTTTCTTTTTTATTCTTCACATCATGTGTGGGTTCAGTCCTCTTTTTGGAGCTCCTTATTGATGAGATTGGTTGAATAGAAGGCTCCTCCTCGTTACCTGATTCATCATAAGAAATAATAGGAGGATATTGGGAAGCCTCTTCCCTTTCATTAGTATTCTCTTCATCCTCTATTTGTTTTCTTTTCTTTATGTAATTGACAATATAAGGATTTTCAATGCAATTCACCACACAATACATAAGAATTTCTTCTAGATCAATATCGAGGAATTTCTCAAGGTTATATTCTAGAATATGCTTAGTTATACGTTTCATTTCTTCATAACCGAAAATCAAACTAAGTTCATTATGATGTGTAAGGGAAATCAAATTGTCACAATTTTTGGACACGATACAATCATGAAACAATTTGCATTTGAGATTTAAATGACCATGTTCATTGCAAAGTTCACAAGTACGGTGAAGAAATTTTAAATTTTCAGTACAAACATCTAGCCTCTCTTGCAACCATTTAGTTTCTAAATACTTATGCCTCTTGCAAAATCTATCTTCCCTATTTGGTATGTACTTGCAAACTCTATGCACTCCATAAAAGTTGACATTCTTATAAGAGACATTTTCATCATGACTGGTGCAATCATCATTAGCACTATGGATATTCAAGGAGTTCATACTAACAACATTGCAATCATGCTCATTATTCATAGATTTAGTGCCAAACATTTTATAGACTTCTTCTTCTAGCATTTGAGCACCATTTTCCTTTCCATCATTCTCACAAAAGATATTTAAAAGATGAAGCATATGAGGCAAACTCAATTCCATTTTTTATAAAATAAACAAGTGATAAAACAAGAAACAAAAATATTCGATTGCAAGATCTAAAGATATACCTTCAAGTGCTAACTTCCCCGGAAACGGCGCCAGAAAAGAGCTTGATGTCTACTACACAACCTTCTTCTTGTAGACATTGTTGGGCCTCCAAGTGCAGAGGTTTGTAGGACAGTAGCAAATTTCCCTCAAGTGGGTGACCTAAGGTTTATCAATCCGTGGGAGGCGTAGGATGAAGATGGTCTCTCTCAAGCAACCCTGCAACGAAATAACAAAGAGTCTCTTGTGTCCCCAACACACCCAATACAATGGTAAATTGTATAGGTGCACTAATTCGGCGAAGAGATGGTGATACAAGTGCAATATGGATAGTAGATAATGGTTTTTGTAATCTAAAAATATAAAAACAGCAAGGTAGCAAGTGGTAAAAGTGAGCACAAACGGTATTGAAATTCTAGGAAACAGGGCCTAGGGTTCATACTTTCACTAGTGCAAGTTCTCTCAACAATAATAACATAATTGGAACATATAACTATCCCTCAACATGCAACAAAGAGTCACTCCAAAGTCACTAATAGCGGAGAACAAATGAATAGATTAATGTAGGGTACGAAACCACCTCAAAGTTATCCTTTCTGATCAATCTATTCAAGAGTCCGTAGTAAAATAACATGAAGCTATTATTTCCGTTCAATTTATACTAGAGTTCATACTAGAATAACACCTTAATACACAAATCAACCAAAACCCTAATGTCACCTAGATACTCCAATGTCACCCCAAGTATCCGTGGGTATGATTATACGATATGCATCACACAATCTCAAATTCGTCTATTCAACCAACACAAAAAAACTTAAAAGAGTGCCCCAAAGTTTCTACCGGAGAGTCAAGACGAAAACGTGTGCCAACCCCTATGCATAAGTTCACGTGGTCACGGAACCCGCAAGTTGATCACCAAAACATACATCAAGTGGATCACGTGAATATCCCATTGTCACCATGGATAAGCACATGCAAGACATACATCAAGTGTACTCAAATCCTTAAAGACTCAATCCGATAAGATAACTTCAAAGGGAAAAATCAATCCATTACAAGAGAGTAGAGGGGGAGAAACATCATAAGATCCAACTATAATAGCAAAGCTCGCGATACATCAAGATCGTACCACCTCAAGAACATGAGAGAGAGAGATCAAACACATAGCTACTGGTGCATACCCTCAGCCTCGAGGGTGATCTACTCCCTCCTCGTCATGGAGAGCGCCGGGATGATGAAGATGGCCACTAGAGAGGGATTCCCCCCTCCGACAGGGTGCCAGAACGGGTCTAGATTGGTTTTCGGTGGCTATGGAGGCTTCTCGCGGCGGAACTCCTGATCTATTATGTTCTGAAAGTGCGTTATATCAACTAGAGGGGGTGAATAGGCGATTTTTATGAAATTCTTCACCGAGGAATTTGCTGGTGAGGAAATTCCTTAGCGAAGAACTACTAGCAGCGGAATAAGTACTCAAAAGTAAACACAACAGAATACAAGCATAGTCATCATGATGAAATGAAGACAGGCACAGAGTACAGGAAGCGTAATCACAGGATAACACAGGATGAAAACAAACAGACTGAAGAAATAGAACTGAGGAAATTGAGAAAGTCTTCAGTGAAGGTCTTCTAACACAGATATGAACAAACATACAACACAGTTATGAGGAAATGAAAGAGTTGAGGAAATAGAACCAGTAAGCTCGATGAAGACAATGATTTGGTAGACCAGTTCTAACTGCTGTCTTAGTTGTACGTCTGGTTGGAGCGGCTGAGTATTTATACTCGAGGACACACTGTCCCGGACACCAAGTCAAGGACACTTAGTCCAAGACACCCAGTCCTCACCGTATTCTCCTTGAACTAAGGTCACACAGACCTCGTCCAATCACTTGTGGTAAGTCTTCAGGCGACTTCCAAACCTTCACAAACTTGGTCACCCGGCGATCCACAATTCCTCTTGGATGCTCTAGACCATGACGCCTAACCGTCTGGAAGAAGCACAGTCTTCAAAGGTAACAAGCGTCGGATCCACTCAGGATCAATCTCTTCAGTGATGCTCAATCACTTGGGGTTTGTAGGTGTTTGGGTTTTTGGTTTTTCCTCACTTGATGATTTTCGCTCAAAGTCCTCGGAGGATGGGTTGCTCTCAAATGACAAGTGTCGGTTTCTCTCGGAGCAGCCTCTCACAGCTAGTGGTTGTAGGGGGCGGCTATTTATAGCCTAGGGAGCAGCCCGACATGATAAGACATAAATGCCCTTCAATGGTATGACCGTTCGGTGGATAGATATTTTGGAACAGCTGGCGCATAGCACAGCAACGGTCGGAATTTTGAGTACCAAAATCCTCAGGGCTATCATGTTCCTCACTGTGTAGGCAATCCGCACTGGCGAATTCCTAACTCCTCAGTCAGGAAAAATTCCTCAGAGACCAGAAGAACTTCGTCTCTGTCACTGAAGAAATTGACTGAACTATATGAGATTTCCAATGGCTTCACTCGAAGGGATTGGTAGATGTAGGATTTTGAGTTGAGCATCACATGGAAATTTTTCCTTAGTATTTCCTCGACCCCCTTTAACAGTACGGTGTTTCCTATGACTCAAGAAAGAGAAAAACAAAACTATGAAAACGAAAGTCTTCAAGATTCATATTCCTCGCATGAATATCAAGTCTTCATGGACACACCAATTTCTTCACTTTCAAAGTCTTCATGAAAGTCTTCAGAAATACCAAAATCTTCAGTCGAAGATATTCATTTTTAGGGGTCCACTTTTCCTGTAAATATCAAACTCCTCATAGACTTATAGACCTGTGTACACTCACACACGCATTAGTCCCTTAACCTATAAGTCTTCAATACACCAAAATCACTAAGGGGCACTAGATGCACTTACATGTTCCTCGATGTTTTTAGGGTATATGGACATATATAGGTGAAAGAAGTCGATCAGGGGAGTCACGATGGGCCCACGAGGGTGGGGGGCGCGTGCAGGGGGCGGGGGCAGGCGCGCCTCCCTGCCTCGTGGCCACCTCGAAGCTTTCCTGAGGTCTACTCCAAGTCTCCTGGGTTGCTTCCATTCCAAAAATAACTCTCCCGAAGGTTTCATTCCGTTTGGACTCCATTCGATATTCCTTTTCTTCGAAACACTGAAATAGGCAATAAAACAACATTTTGGGTTGGGCCTCCGGTAAATAGGTTAGTCCCAAAAATAATATGAAAGTGTATATAAATGCATATAAAACATCCAAGGTTGATAATATAATAGCATGGAACAATAAAAAAATTATAGATACGTTGGAGACGTGTCACATACCGATGACAAGGGAACAATGCATGTTGTTATGCGGTTTGACCCATAAAAGATCTTCGAAGAATATGTAGGAGCCAATATGAGCATCTAGGTTCCGCTATTGGTTATTGACCGGATATGTGTCTTGGTCATGTCTATATAGTTCTCGAACCCGTAGGGTCCGCACGCTTAACGTTCGATGACGATTTGTATTGTGAGTTATGTGATTTGATGACCGAAGTTTGTTCAGAGTCCCGGATGAGATCATGGACATGACGAGGAGTTTCTGAATGGTTGAGAGGTAAAGATTCATATATTGGAAGGCTACATTCGGAGACCGGAATGGTTTGGGTTGATTCAGATGAGTTTTGGAGTACCGAAGGTTACCGGAACGGCCCGGAAGGTTAATGGGCCACCATGGGCCTTAGTGGAGAAGAGAAAGGGCCGGCCAGGAGGTAGCACCCCCCTTGCCAATCCGAATTGGACAAGGGGTGGGGGCGGCGCCCCCCTCCTTCCTTCTCTCCTCTTCCTCCCTCCCTCCTTCTCCTAGTTGGAATAGGAATTTAAAGGGGGGGGGGCGAATCCTACTTGGACCGGGAGTCCAAGTAGGACTCCCCCCTATGGCGCGCCCCCCTTTCAGTCGGCCTCCTCTTCCCCCCTCCTTTATATACGTGGGAGGGGGCACCCCAAAGACACACCAAGTCTTCTCTTAGCCGTATGTGGTGCCCCCCTCCACAGTTACACACCTCGATCATATCATCGTAGTGCTTAGGCGAAGCCCTGCGCCGGTAACTTCATCATCACCATCACCGTGCTGTCGTGCTGACGGAACTCTCCCTCGTCCTCAACTGGATCAAGAGCTCGAGGTACGTCATCGAGCTGAACGTGTATAGAACAAGGAGGTACCGTACGTTCGGTTCTAGGATCGGTTGAATCATGAAGGCGTTTGACTACATCAACCGCGTTACTAAACGCTTTCCGCTTTCATGAAGGAAATATATCATAGAGGCAATAATAAAGTTGTTATTTATATTTACTTATATCATGATAAATGTTTATTATTCATGCTAGAATTGTATTAACCGGAAACTTAGTACATGTGTGAATACATAGACAAACAAAGTGTCCCTAGTATGCCTCTACTTGACTAGCTCGTTAATCAAAGATGGTTATGTTTCCTGACCATAGACATGTGTTGTCATTTGATGAACGGGATCACATCATTAGAGAATGATATGATGGACAAGGCCCATCCGTTAGCATAGCACTATGATCGTTTAGTTTATTGCTATTGCTTTCTTCATGACTTATACATGTTCCTATAACTATGATATTATGCAACTCCCGAATACCGAAGGAACACTTAGTGTGCTATCAAACGTCACAACATAACTGGGTTATTATAAAGATGCTCTACAGGTGTCTCCAATGGTGTTTGTTGAGTTGGCATAGATCGAGATTAGGATTTGTCACTCCGTGTATCAGAGAGGTATCTCTAAGCCCTCTCGGTAATTCACATCACTATGAGCCTTGCCAGCAATGTGACTAATGAGTTAGTCACGGGATGATGCATTACAGAACGAGTAAAGAGACTTGCCGGTGACGAGATTTAACTAGGTATGATGATACCGATGATCGAATATCAGGCAAGTAACATACCGATGACAAAGGGAAGAATGTATGTCGTTATGCGGTTTGACCGATAAAGTTCTTCGTAGAATATGTAGGAGCCAATATGACCATCCAGGTTCCGCTATTGGTTATTGACCGGAGATGTGTCTCGGTCATGTCTACATAGTTATCGAACCCGTAGGGTCCGCACGCTTAACGTTCGATGACGATTTGTATTATGAGCTATGTGATTTGATGGTCGAAATTTTTTCGGAGTCCCGGATGAGATCACGGACATGACGAGGAGTCGCGAAATGGTCGAGAGGTAAAGATTCATATATTGGAAGGCTATATTAGGACATCGAAAAGGTTCCGAGTGATTCGGGTATTTTTCGGAGAACCGGAGAGTTACAGGAATTCACTGGGGAAGTATTGGGCCTTATTGGGCTTTAGTGGAAAGGAGAGAAGGGTCACAAGGGGAGGCAGCGTGCCCCCCATGGGCTGGTCCGAATTGGACTAGGAGGGGCGGCGCCCCCCTCTTTCCTTCTCCCTCTCCCTCTCCTTCCTTCTTCTCCTACTTGGACTAGGAAAGGGGGAAACCTACTCATTCTAGGAGTAGGAATCCCCCCTTTGGGTGCACCCCTTGAGGCCTACCCTCCTCCTCCTCCCCTCCTTTATATACGGGAGAGGGGGCACCCCATAGAGACACAAGTTGATCTTCAGCCGTGTGCGGTGCCCCCCTCCATAGTTTTCCACCTCTGTCATATTGTCATAGTGCTTAGGCGAAGCCCTGCGTCGGTAACTTCATCATCACCGTCAACATCTCGTCGTGCTATTGGAACTCACCCTCGGCCTCAGCTGGATCAAGAGTAGGAGGGATGTCACCGAGCTGAACGTGTGTAGATCGCAGAGGTGTCGTGCGTTCGGTACTTGATCGGTTGGATCGTGAAGACGTTCGGTTACACCAACCGCGTTACTAAACGCTTACGCTTTCGGCCTACGAGGGTACGTAGACACACTCTCCCCTCTCGTTGCTATGCATCTCCTAGATAGATCTTGCGTGATCGTAGGAATTTTTTTGAAATACTGCGTTCCCCAACAGTAGCATCCGAGCCAGGTCTATGCGTAGATGTTATATGCACGAGTAGAACACAAAGAGTTGTGGGCGATAATAGTCATACAGCTTACCAGCAATGTCTTACTTTGATTCAGCGGTATTGTTGGATGAAGTGGCCCAGACCGACATTACATGACCGCGTTCATGAGACTGGTTCTACCGACGTGCTTTGCACACAGGTGGCTAGTGGGTGTCTGTTTCTCCAGCTTTAGTTGAATCGAGTTTGACTACACCCGGTCCTTGTTGAAGGTTAAAACAACACACTTGACAAAAAATCGTTGTGGTTTTGATGCGTAGGTAAGAACGGTTCTTTCTAGAAGCACGTAGCAGCCACATAAAACTTGCAACAACAAAGTAGAGGACGTCTAACTTTTTTGCAGGGCATATTGTGATGTGATATGGTCAAGACGTGATTATATAAATTGTTGTATGAGATGATCATGTTTTGTAACAGTTATCAGTAACTGGCAGGAGCCATATGGTTGTCGCTTTATTGTATGAAATGCAATCGCCATGTAATTGCTTTACTTTATCACTAAGCGGTAGCGATAGTAGTAGAAGCAATAGTTGGCAAGACGACAACGATGCTTCGATGGAGATGAAGGTGTCAAGCCGGTGACGATGGTGATCATGACGGTGCTTTGGAGATGGAGATCAAAGGCACAAGATGATGATGCCATATCATACCACTTATATTGATTGCATGTGATATTTATCCTTTATGCATCTTATTTTGCTTAGTACGATGGTAGCATTATAAGATGATCTCTCACTAAATTTCAAGGTATAAGTATTCTCCCTAAATATGCACCGTTGCTACAGTTCGTTGTGCCGAGACACCACGTGATGATCGGGTGTGATAAGATCTACGTTCACATACAGCGGGTGCAAGCCAGTTTTGCACAAGCAGAATACTCAGGTTAAACTTGACGAGCCTAGCATATGCAGATATGGCCTCAAAACACTGAGACCGAAAGGTCGAACATGAATCATATAGTAGATATGATCAACATAGTCATGTTCACCATTGAAAACTACTCCATCTCACGTGATGATCGGACATGGTTTAGTTGATATGGATCACGTGGTCACTTAGATGATTAGAGGGATGTCTATCTAAGTGGGAGTAATTAAGTAATTTGATTAATTGAACTTTAATTTATCATGAACTTAGTCCTGGTAGTATTTGAAAATTATGTTGTAGATCAATAGCTCGAGTATAGATCCCCTGTTTTATTTTTATATGTTCCTAGAGAAAAATAAGTTGAAAGATGATAGTAGCAATATTGCGAACTACGTCCGTGATATGAGGTTTTTTTCCTCATTGCTGTACAGAAGAATTATGTCCTTGATGCACCGCAAGGTGACAGACCTATTGCAGGAGCAGATGCAGACGTTATGAACGTTTGACAAGCTAGGTATGATGACTACTTGATAGTTTAGTGCACCATATTTTACGGCTTAGAACCGGGACTTCAAAAACGTATTGAACACCACGGAGCATATGAGATGTTCCAAGAGTTGAAATTGGTATTTCAGACTCATGCCCGTGTTAAGAGGTATGAGACCTCTGACAAGTACTTTGCCTACAAGATGGAGAAGAATAGCTCAGCTAGTGAGCATGTGCTCAGAATGTCTGAGTACTACAATCACTTGAATCAAGTGGGAGTTAATCTTCTAGATAAGATAGTGATTGATAGAGTTCTCTAGTCACTATCACTAAGTTACTAGAACTTCGTGACGAACTATAATATGCAAGGGATAACGGAAACGGTTCCCAAGCTCTTCGCGATGCTGAAATTGGCGAAGGTAGAAATCAAGAAAAAACATCAAGTGTTGATGGTTGATGTCGGTGTCAAAACCGACGGATCTCGGGTAGGGGGTCCTGAACTGTGCGTCTAGGCCGGATGGTAACAGGGGGCAAGGGACACGAAGTTTTACCCAGGTTCGTGCCCCCTTGATGGAGGTAAAACCCTACGTCCTGCTTGATTAATATTGATGATATGGGTAGTACAAGAGTAGATCTACCAGGAGATCGGAGAGGCTAAACCCTAGAAGCTAGCCTATGGTATGATTGTTGTTCTGAATGTTGTCCTACGGACTAAAACCCTCCGGTTTATATAGACACAGGAGAGGGTTAGGGTTACACAAAGTCGGGTGCAATGGGAGGAGATCTATATATCCGTATCGCCAAGCTTGCCTTCCATGCCAAGGGAAGTCCCTTCCGGACACGGGACGAAGTCTTCAATCTTGTATCTTCATAGTCCAGGAGTCCGGCTGAAGGTATAGTCCGGCCATCCGGCTGAAGGTATAGTCCGGCCATCCGGACACCCCCTAATCTAGGACTCCCTCAGTAGCCCCTGAACTAGGCTTCAATGACGATGAGTCCGGCGCGCAGATTGTCTTCGGCATTGCAAGGCGGGTTCCTCCTCCAAGTACTTCATAGAAGATTTTGAACAGAAAGATAGCGTCCGGCTCTGCAAAATAAGTTTCCACATATTGCCATAGAGAGAATAATATTTACACAAATCTAATCTGCTGACATATTCTGTAGTGTGACACACCACGGCCAAGCCTTTATCCGAATCGTTTTATTATCCCACCTCAGCGCGTCATGCGAGGCGGTTTCCTTGGCACGTCTTGTTAAAGCAGAGATCGTGTCCCATTATCCCGGGATTCTCATCAATACGGGCGTGGGTAACCCAACCGTGCCATTGATTATGGTGCTTGGAGATAAGCGAGTTTTACCAGGCTGGTGGGGACACGTACTTGTGTCCACCCATATAAGGGGATAAGGGTCCACCTTTTCACCTATGCCTTCTTCCTCCTTTGCCTATCCATTTTCGCGCACTCGAGCTCTAGCGCCCAAGTCCACACTCCCCACCTCAACCTTCTCCAGCCATGTCCGGAGCGGGAGGCAAGTGGATGGTCTCCTCCGTCACGGAGGGACACATCAAAAAACTGAGGAAGGTCGGATACTTGTCTAACGACATCGCGTACCGGCTTCCCGAAGAGGGGCAGCTCCTCCCCACCCCAAGGCCCCATGAGAGGGGAGTATTCCTTCCCCACTTCCTCCGTGGACTGGGCTTTCCTATCCACCCATTCGTCCGGGGACTCATGTTCTACTATGGCCTGGATTTCCATGATCTGGCCCCGAACTTTATCCTCAACATCCCGGCGTTTATCGTCGTGTGCGAGGCTTTCCTCTACATCCGCCCCCATTTCGGCCTATGGCTCAAGACTTTCAATGTCAAGCCGAAGGTGGTGCGCGGCAACCAGGCGGAGTGCAGAGGCGCCATGGTGGGCAAGATGCCCAACGTCTTATGGCTCGAGGGCTCCTATGTGGAGACCCTGAAGGGGTGGCAATCGGGGTGGTTCTACATCACCGAGCCGCGCAACCCTGAATGGGTCGCAGCCCCCGAGTTCCGGTCCAGACCCCCAACGTGGCTCACGTCCTGGAAAGAGACGGGTCCGTCGTGGGGCAGCAAAGGAGAGGTGACTGGACTGCAAACATGCATCCAAACCCTGGTTGACAAGCAGCTCAAGCTTGTCAACGTAGTCCAGGTTATGCTCATCCGCCGGATCCTCCCGTGTCAACAACGGGCCTTCAATTTGTGGGAGTTCAACCTGGCGCAACACCGAACTCTGAGCAGGCTCTTCGACACGACGTACGAAGATGCCTGGAAGGTGCTTTTCAAGGGCGCCGAGGCTCCCGCATCCGCTACCGAGGATCGCGGATTCAGCGCGCAGCGTCACGCTAGCGCGGTAAGTTGTTTGTAACTTTTCCAAGGTATTAGTTTTTCATAGTTTAACTCTATGCGGGATCTAAGCTCCCTTACCTTTGACAGGTTTGGCAGGCGAAGTCTGGACAGATCGACTGTCCGGCTCCTTTGCCCGAAGACCCAGTAGATGCCCGCTTGGCGAAGCTGCTGGTTCTGGCACCCCATGTGGTGCCGGAGAAGAAGGCCACGAAGAAGGCCACGGGGACTCGAAAAAGTGCCCGGCGCCAGGAGGTGTCAGGTTCATCATCCGACGGATCCAAGGCGCATTCCTCCCATGAAGACGAGGAGGAGGAAGAAGAGACCTCTCCCCCTCTAGCGGGGGGAGAGAAGAAAAGGAAGGCCGCCCTCACTGGGGAGGCCGAAGGGTCCAAGAAGGGGGAAACCCTTCCTCCGGACTACTCCACCGACGCCGACGACGGCGGAGAGGAGTGGCCGCTCAGGGCCAAGCCCCTGGCGAAATTGTAAGTATCCGGATACCAGAGTAATTCATAGTATTTCTTTATTGCACAACTTCCCCTTATGTCGAATATGATTATGCGGCCCACCCAAAGATCGGCTCAACGCGACGTCGAGCGGTTCACTGGACTCGTCGGATGTGAATTCACTTCCGACGGCTACCTCCCCCCCGCCCTACGGACGACGCTGAAGTGTTGTCCCAACAGGTTCCAAGCCAGGAGGAGCTGGTCCTGGAGGCGCCGCAAGGTGACCTCTCGGACTCCAGGAGTAAAGGGGATAAACCTCCCAGTGCTCCAAGTCCGGCCCTAGGCCGGACACCGCTCCGGAACCTTCAAAGGTTCCAGAGTCCAGCAGGGGACCTCCTTCCAAGAGGAGCAAGCCCATCGTGCCGGTGACCCCCGTCCAACCGGAGGTGCCGGACAATCTGTTGGAGGTGCTCAAAGGCGCCTCCATCGACGAGGAGCACCGCACCATTATGAGTGTGGTGGTCCAGAAGGTTCAGTCCGCCAAGAGCAGACTGACTAAAGCTTGTACTAGCCTTTTAATAGGCTTTGAGGTAAGTAAAGAATGTGTAAATAATATTGCCGCATAGACAGTAGCCCCTGATGCTCTGTTTGGCCTTAGGGAAGAAAAGCCGAATAGAGGATCAAATAAAATTCGCAGGAGTCTAACAAAAAGGAGTCAATATGCATATGCAGACTTCTGTGCTGGCGTCTGCCGCACTGACTGTGGAAGTGGACACGCTAAAGTAGAACCTCGAGCGGTCCGAGCAAGAGCTCGGGCGTGCCAAGAAGCAGCTTGAGGACAAGGAAGGTAAGAAATACCTTGTTTAAATATATATATATATATAAGGTGCAATTGCAAAAAATGACAGGATTATCGTGGCTATTTTAGGGGGCACGTCTGAGGTGGCGACCCTTAAGCAAGCGCTGCTCAAGGCCGAGAAGAGGGCGGCCACGGAGCGCACCGAGTGGGAGAAGTATGAGGCCCAGGTTGGCAAGGTGCAGCAAGAGCTCCACGTTCTCATGAAAAAACATGAGAGTTTGGAGCTTGACTCAAAGACGGGAGCGTCCGAGCTCACGGCGGCTATTAAAAACGCCAAGTCTGCCAAGGCTGAATCCCAGAAGACCCTCTAGAAGTTGGATGCGGTGAAAAAGATAGCAACGGGTAAGGCATTCTTTATGCAAAGCAAACACATAAACGTGAGTTACTTGTTACTTACCCGAATCCGGAGCTCTCCAAGGGCATTCGCAGATCTTCCCCGTAGCGTGTCCGATGCCACCGCATTCTATCGAGCCGAGGAGGGCAGCTCGACAGAGAAGGTGTTCTGGTCTCAGTATGCTGAGGCCGGACACCCCGTGCCCCTGAGCAACCAGCTGAAGCAACTGTTCGAGCTCCACAAGGCGGCCGAACAGGCCATGAAGGGCCTCATAGTTCGGCTATGGCCTGGAGAGGCTCTGCCTGGGAGCTATTTCGGGTTGGTGCGGCGGCTGGTGGGGGCCTGTCCAAGGCTCGAAGTCATCAAGCGCTCTGTCTGCATTGAAGGTGCCCGTAGGGCCTTGCCCATGCTAAGGTGCACTGGGGCAAGCTGGATGCTGAGAAGCTTGTGAAGGACGGGCCACCGCCAGGGAAAGAGCATCGCAAGCCCGAGAATTATTATACGGATGTTCTGAAGGGTGCCCGCCTTGTGGCGGATGAATGTTCCAGGGATGTAATTTTTGAGTAAAACTCGCTCGTTTTGTCCTGTGCGCTGAAAACTTGTTCGTATGCGCTAAGCAATGCTGTTGGAATTTAAAATATTACCTTTTGTGCGGCTGTTTATCAATTCTGAGAAATGGCAAGTCGTCGGCTTCTACCCCCGTGCCGCTAGTGCTGGGGTGTTCGGGGATAAACCTGAGCGCTCTTTTTCCCATGCTTGGGTCCTTCAAGGGAGGCGCTCAGCACAACGAACAAGGCAATCAGACTATAATGCGTGAACACTCTCACTTAGCCATAGAATTCTATAATTTTAAATTTCGGCGAAGCCCCTAGTATTCGAAAGACCGAGTTCGGGGCGCTATCCACGCCTTGGCCGGACAGAGCCGACTCCTCGCTCTAAGCGGCATAAGTCTTTAGGGACTCGAAAAACCTCTCAAACAGCGACCAGCTCTCGCTTCATCATGACAGTCAGTTTTAGCTTTCTCTACTGAGGTGCTTGACCCAGCTCAACTGGGGCACAATCACAGTAGTTCTCCTAGTGCTACCTTAGCCGACACAGCAGAATGTAAGGCACCAAAACATAGGAGCCGGGCAAACCCAACTATTGACCCAAGACATGATTTGGAGCCGATGCATATAATGCTATAAGTTCGGGGTGCCGCACTTGTTAAAGTGTTCGGACTTCTCACACCATATTGAGGGGTACTAAAGCCCCTGGCGTATTTTGGCCGTACCAAAGTGTACGGGTGCAACATGTCGTTAAGGAACATATATTTGTAAAAAAGTAATGCAAAAATAGACAGAATCTATGCATTGTTTATTAAAAAGTGCTGCGATCAAAGCAGAACGATACAAATAATGCGATAAGCAAAAGGTTGGACTATTTAACATGTCCGTTCCAGGGGCAGGCTGCGGAATGGTATGCAAAACAGGTATACTGCTCGTGATAGAGACCACCTGGGAGTTCCGTAATGTGGCATGGCTTGTCTGCTTCCCTGGTTCTTCCATCGTTTGTGCGGCAATTGAACTGCCGAACAAGCCTTCTGAAGAATGGAGTCCTGAAAGTAAGAGAAAATAAAAAAATCGGCAGCCCCTGGTGCGGTTTAAGCTGTGTTTCGGGCGTGCTGTGATGGTGCCCCTCCCCCTGTACCCATGGTATTTCTAGAGCGTAGTTATGTATGCGAAGCACTGGCGTCGCATTTTTGCGAGGGCTGGTGAGGGAGTCCTGGATTAGGGGGTGTTCGGGTAGCCAGACTATACCTTCAGCTGGATTCCAGGACTATGAAGATACAAGATTGAAGACTTCGTCCCGTGTCCGGATGGGACTTTCCTTGGCATGGAAGGCAAGCTTGGCGATGCAGATATTCAAGATCTCCTACCATTGTAACCGACTTTGTGTAACCCTAACCCTCTCTGGTGTCTATATAAACCGGAGGGTTTTAGTCCGTAGGACAACTTCATCATACAACAATCATACCATAGGCTAGCTTCTAGGGTTTAGCCTCCTTGATCTCGTGGTAGATCTACTCTTGTACTACCCATATCATCAATATTAATCAAGCAGGACGTAGTGTTTTACCTCCATCAAGAGGGCCCGAACCTGGGTAAAATATCATGTTCCTTGCCTCCTGTTACCATCCAGCCTAGACGCATAGTTCGGGACCCCCTACCCGAGATCCGCCGGTTTTGACACCAACATTGGTGCTTTCATTGAGAGTTCCATTGTGTCGTCGCTTTTAAGCCCGATGGCTCCTTCGATCATCAACAACGATGCAGTCCAGGGTGAGACTTTTCTCCCCGGACAGATCTTCGTCTTCGGCGGCTTCGCACTGCGGGCCAATTCGCTTGGCCACCTTGAGAAGATCGAAAGCTACGCCCCTGGCCATCAGGTCAGGTTTGGAAGCCTAAACTACACGGCTGACATCCGCGGGGACTTGATCTTCGACAGATTCGAGCCACAGCCAAGCACGCGCGCACTGTCTCGATGGGCATGATATAGCTCTGCCGCCGAACAGCGCCTTGGAGGCCGCACACGCATCGGTTCCGACCATTGATTCGGAGCCTACTGCGCCGATCGAGGATCAGCGGTTGGACGCTGCCTCAGGGGCTGCGATCTCAGAGGCGATCGAGCCAAACTCCAGCCCCGCACTCCGCATGGCCCGTGACTCCGAGGAGCCGGATTCCTCTCCGAACTCCGAGCCCCCCGCGCCCCTGCTGATCGAATCCAATTGGGCGCCGATAATGGAGTTCACCGCCGCGGACATCTTTCAGCACTCGCCCTTCGGCGACATCCTGAATTCTTTAAAGTCTCTCTCTTTATCAGGAGAGCCCTGGCTGGACTACGGTTAGCAAGGTTGGGATACAGACGATGAAGAAATTCAAAACCCACCCACCACCCACTTCGTAGCCACTATCGACGACTTAACCGACATGCTTGACTTTGACTCCGAAGACATCACCGGCATGGACGACGATGCAGGAGACGAACAAGAACCAGCACCTGTAGGGTGCTGGAAGGCCACCTCGTCATATGACATATATATGGTTGGCACTCCAAAGGATGGAGATGGCGACGGAACAGCGGGGGACGATACCACTAAGAAACAGCCCAAGCGCCGGCGTCAGCGGCGCCGCTCTAAATCCCGCCAAAGCAAAAACGGTGATTCCAGCACGGGAGATAATACTACTCCAGATAGCGCCGAACAACACCCCCTCCAGCAAGATTCAGCACAGGAGGACAGAGAAGCCAGCCCTCACGAGAGGGCGGCGGACCAAGAGGTTGAGGACGATAATTATACGCCTCCCTCCGAAGACGAGGCAAGCCTTGACGACGACGAGTTCGTCGTGCCTGAGGATCTTGCCGAACAAGAGCGTTTTAAACACAGGCTTATGGCCACGGCAAGCAGCCTCAAGAAAAAGCAGCAACAACTTAGAGCTGATCAGGATTTGTTAGCTGACAGATGGACTGAAGTCCTTGCGGCCGAAGAGTACGAACTCGAACGCCCCTCCAAGAGTTACCCAAAGCGTAGGCTACTACCCCGACTAGAGGAGGAAGCACCTACATCACCAGCGCATGACATGGCCGACCGGCCACCTCGTGGCCGCGACAGAGAGGCCTCTTGGACCTCCACTCAAGCCATGCCCCGACGCCGCGCCAAGCATACTAAGGCACGGGAAAATGCGCCCGACCTGCGCGACATACTGGAGGACAAGGCAAGGCAAACAAGATCGATCTACGGATCGCGCAGGCGCCCCACGGCACGTGACGGTGATCGTCACTCCGGATGCAATAAATCCGGCCGGGCCGAACTCAACAGACAAAGCTCCTTCGAGCTGCGTCACGATAAAGCCCAATACAGAGGCGCCGCATACCCACTATGCTTCATAGATGAAGTAATGGATCATAAAATCCCTGAGGGCTTCAAACCCGTAAACATCGAATCGTACGATGGCACAACAAATCCTACGGTATGGATCGAGGATTATCTCCTTCATATCCACATGGCCCGCGGTGATGATCTACACGCCATCAAATACCTCCCACTCAAACTTAAGGGACCGGCCCGAAATTGGCTTAACAGCTTGCCAGCAGACTCAATCGGTTCTTGGGAGGACCTGGAAGCCGCATTCCTTGACAACTTCCAGGGCACTTATGTGCGACCACCGGACACCGATGACCTAAGCCACATAATTCAGCAGCCAGAGGAATCGGCCAGGCAATTCTGGACACGGTTCCTAACAAAGAAAAACCAGATAGTCAACTGTCCGGACGCAGAGGCCTTAGCGGCCTTCAAGCATAATATCCGTGACGAGTGGCTTGCCCGGCACCTGGGACAGGAAAAGCCAAAATCTATGGCAGCCCTCACGACACTCATGACCCGCTTTTGCACGGGAGAAGACAGCTAGCTAGCTCGCAGCAACAATTTAACCAAGAACCCTGGTAATTCGAATACCAAGGACAAAAGCGACAGGTCGCGTCGGAACAAACAAAAGCGCCATGTTAACAGCGACAGCAACGAGGATACGGCAGTTAATGCCGGATTCCGAGGCTACAAATCCGGTCAACGGAAAAAGCCATTCAAAAGAAATACTCAGGGCCCGTCCAGTTTGGACCGAATACTCGACCGCTTGTGCCAGATACATGGCACCCCCGAAAAGCCAGCCAATCACACCAATAGGGATTGTTGGGTGTTCAAGCAGGCAGGCAAGTTGAGAGCCGAAAACAAAGACAAGGGGATGTATAGCGACAACGAGGAGGAGCCCAGGCCGCCGAACAACGGTGGACAGAAGGGATTTCCCCCGCAAGTGCGGACGGTGAACATGATATACGCAACCCACATCCCCAAGAGGGAGCGGAAGCGTGCGTTACGGGACGTATACGCGATGGAGCCAGTCGCCCCAAAGTTCAACCCATGGTCCTCCTTCCCGATCACCTTTGATCGAAGGGACCACCCGACTAGCATCTGTCACAGCAGCTTTGCCGCATTGATTCTAGACCCAATCATTGATGGATTTCATCTCACAAGAGTTCTCATGGACGGCGGCAGCAGCCTGAACCTGCTTTACCAGGATATAGTGCGAAAAATGGGCATAGATCCCTCTAGGATCAAGCCCACCAAAACGACCTTTAAAGGCGTCATACCAGGTGTAGAAGCCAACTGTACAGGCTCAGTCACACTGGAAGTGTGTCAGATTTCGGGTTCCGGCAGACCCTTGAGGTTCGAACACTGGGGTGCACGCGGAGATTTCGCCTGCTACCTACCTGCACCCCTCCGCCACGCTAGGATCAAAGCTATGAAAAGAACAACACAAGGGACACAGGGTTTATACTGGTTCGGGCCACCGTTGTGGTGTAATACCCTACTCCAGTGTGTGGTGTGTGGATTGCCTCTTGGGCTGATGATGACAAACAATACAAGGAAGAACAGCCTCGCGAGGGTCTGTTCTTGGCTGGGGCGATGAACTGATGGGGGGAGTTCAGCTACCTTTCTCTCTCTCTTTCTCTCGGCTTCTCACCTCTCTAACGAGCCTCTTTCTTCCTACCACTCAACCCCCTTGCTCTGTTGGTGGCGGGTCCTATTTATAGAGGCCCTAGTCCTCTTCCCAAATATTGAGCAGGAAGGGAGCCAACAATGGCGGGCTAATTTGAAAGGAAACTTGATATTGTTGCAATCCCTACAAGCATACACTCCTCCCTAATAATAATTCTCAGTAGCATCATGAATGAATTCAACAATATAACTATCACATAAGGCATTCTTTTCATGATCCACAAGCATAGAAATTTTATTGCTCTCCACATAGGCAAAATTCTTCTTATTCGGAATAGTGGGAGTATCATAAGAAACTCGAATACTACAAATTGTTTCCACATTAAAGGAGTAATGTTCAGAAAAAGGGTAATCATAATCATGACAAGTTTTATAAATATAATCATCACTACTTTTTATAGCATAAGTATCATCACAATAATCATCATAAGTAGCAATTTTGTTCTCATCATAATCAATTGAAAACTCTTCCAAGATAGTGGAATCATTACTAAATAAAGTCATGACCTCTCCAAATCCACTTTCATAATTATCACAATAAGATTCAACACACTCCAAAATAGTGGGATCATTACTTCCTAAAGTTGACACTCTTCCAAACCCACTTTCATCAATATAATCATCATAAGTAGGAGGCATGCTATCATCATAATAAATTTGCAGATCAAAACTTGTGAGACTACAAATATCATCTTCATTAAACATAGCATCCCAAAGCTTGGGAATAACATTAATTGCAGCAAATACATTCTCAAACATGTCATTCTCATTAGACATAGCATCCCCAAGCTTGGGCCTTTTCATATCATAAGCATAATCACTCTCATCATTAATAGTATGGATAGCACCAATAGTATAACAATTATCATCATCACAATGAGTAGTAGGAGCAACATCATTTGGGAGGGATACATTTTTACCTTTGCTTCTCCGTCTTTTCTTTTTTATTCTTCACATCATGTGTGGGTTCAGTCCTCTTTTTGGAGCTCCTTATTGATGAGATTGGTTGAATAGAAGGCTCCTCCTCGTTACCTGATTCATCATAAGAAATAATAGGAGGATATTGGGAAGCCTCTTCCCTTTCATTAGTATTCTCTTCATCCTCTATTTGTTTTCTTTTCTTTATGTAATTGACAATATAAGGATTTTCAATGCAATTCACCACACAATACATAAGAATTTCTTCTAGATCAATATCGAGGAATTTCTCAAGGTTATATTCTAGAATATGCTTAGTTATACGTTTCATTTCTTCATAACCGAAAATCAAACTAAGTTCATTATGATGTGTAAGGGAAATCAAATTGTCACAATTTTTGGACACGATACAATCATGAAACAATTTGCATTTGAGATTTAAATGACCATGTTCATTGCAAAGTTCACAAGTACGGTGAAGAAATTTTAAATTTTCAGTACAAACATCTAGCCTCTCTTGCAACCATTTAGTTTCTAAATACTTATGCCTCTTGCAAAATCTATCTTCCCTATTTGGTATGTACTTGCAAACTCTATGCACTCCATAAAAGTTGACATTCTTATAAGAGACATTTTCATCATGACTGGTGCAATCATCATTAGCACTATGGATATTCAAGGAGTTCATACTAACAACATTGCAATCATGCTCATTATTCATAGATTTAGTGCCAAACATTTTATAGACTTCTTCTTCTAGCATTTGAGCACCATTTTCCTTTCCATCATTCTCACAAAAGATATTTAAAAGATGAAGCATATGAGGCAAACTCAATTCCATTTTTTATAAAATAAACAAGTGATAAAACAAGAAACAAAAATATTCGATTGCAAGATCTAAAGATATACCTTCAAGTGCTAACTTCCCCGGAAACGGCGCCAGAAAAGAGCTTGATGTCTACTACACAACCTTCTTCTTGTAGACATTGTTGGGCCTCCAAGTGCAGAGGTTTGTAGGACAGTAGCAAATTTCCCTCAAGTGGGTGACCTAAGGTTTATCAATCCGTGGGAGGCGTAGGATGAAGATGGTCTCTCTCAAGCAACCCTGCAACGAAATAACAAAGAGTCTCTTGTGTCCCCAACACACCCAATACAATGGTAAATTGTATAGGTGCACTAATTCGGCGAAGAGATGGTGATACAAGTGCAATATGGATAGTAGATAATGGTTTTTGTAATCTAAAAATATAAAAACAGCAAGGTAGCAAGTGGTAAAAGTGAGCACAAACGGTATTGAAATTCTAGGAAACAGGGCCTAGGGTTCATACTTTCACTAGTGCAAGTTCTCTCAACAATAATAACATAATTGGAACATATAACTATCCCTCAACATGCAACAAAGAGTCACTCCAAAGTCACTAATAGCGGAGAACAAATGAATAGATTAATGTAGGGTACGAAACCACCTCAAAGTTATCCTTTCTGATCAATCTATTCAAGAGTCCGTAGTAAAATAACATGAAGCTATTATTTCCGTTCAATTTATACTAGAGTTCATACTAGAATAACACCTTAATACACAAATCAACCAAAACCCTAATGTCACCTAGATACTCCAATGTCACCCCAAGTATCCGTGGGTATGATTATACGATATGCATCACACAATCTCAAATTCGTCTATTCAACCAACACAAAAAAACTTAAAAGAGTGCCCCAAAGTTTCTACCGGAGAGTCAAGACGAAAACGTGTGCCAACCCCTATGCATAAGTTCACGTGGTCACGGAACCCGCAAGTTGATCACCAAAACATACATCAAGTGGATCACGTGAATATCCCATTGTCACCATGGATAAGCACATGCAAGACATACATCAAGTGTACTCAAATCCTTAAAGACTCAATCCGATAAGATAACTTCAAAGGGAAAAATCAATCCATTACAAGAGAGTAGAGGGGGAGAAACATCATAAGATCCAACTATAATAGCAAAGCTCGCGATACATCAAGATCGTACCACCTCAAGAACATGAGAGAGAGAGATCAAACACATAGCTACTGGTGCATACCCTCAGCCTCGAGGGTGATCTACTCCCTCCTCGTCATGGAGAGCGCCGGGATGATGAAGATGGCCACTAGAGAGGGATTCCCCCCTCCGACAGGGTGCCAGAACGGGTCTAGATTGGTTTTCGGTGGCTATGGAGGCTTCTCGCGGCGGAACTCCTGATCTATTATGTTCTGAAAGTGCGTTATATCAACTAGAGGGGGTGAATAGGCGATTTTTATGAAATTCTTCACCGAGGAATTTGCTGGTGAGGAAATTCCTTAGCGAAGAACTACTAGCAGCGGAATAAGTACTCAAAAGTAAACACAACAGAATACAAGCATAGTCATCATGATGAAATGAAGACAGGCACAGAGTACAGGAAGCGTAATCACAGGATAACACAGGATGAAAACAAACAGACTGAAGAAATAGAACTGAGGAAATTGAGAAAGTCTTCAGTGAAGGTCTTCTAACACAGATATGAACAAACATACAACACAGTTATGAGGAAATGAAAGAGTTGAGGAAATAGAACCAGTAAGCTCGATGAAGACAATGATTTGGTAGACCAGTTCTAACTGCTGTCTTAGTTGTACGTCTGGTTGGAGCGGCTGAGTATTTATACTCGAGGACACACTGTCCCGGACACCAAGTCAAGGACACTTAGTCCAAGACACCCAGTCCTCACCGTATTCTCCTTGAACTAAGGTCACACAGACCTCGTCCAATCACTTGTGGTAAGTCTTCAGGCGACTTCCAAACCTTCACAAACTTGGTCACCCGGCGATCCACAATTCCTCTTGGATGCTCTAGACCATGACGCCTAACCGTCTGGAAGAAGCACAGTCTTCAAAGGTAACAAGCGTCGGATCCACTCAGGATCAATCTCTTCAGTGATGCTCAATCACTTGGGGTTTGTAGGTGTTTGGGTTTTTGGTTTTTCCTCACTTGATGATTTTCGCTCAAAGTCCTCGGAGGATGGGTTGCTCTCAAATGACAAGTGTCGGTTTCTCTCGGAGCAGCCTCTCACAGCTAGTGGTTGTAGGGGGCGGCTATTTATAGCCTAGGGAGCAGCCCGACATGATAAGACATAAATGCCCTTCAATGGTATGACCGTTCGGTGGATAGATATTTTGGAACAGCTGGCGCATAGCACAGCAACGGTCGGAATTTTGAGTACCAAAATCCCTCAGGGCTATCATGTTCCTCACTGTGTAGGCAATCCACACTGGCGAATTCCTAACTCCTCAGTCAGGACAAATTCCTCAGAGACTAGAAGAACTTCGTCTCTGTCACTGAAGAAATTGACTGAACTGTATGAGATTTCCAATGGCTTCACTCGAAGGGATTGGTAGATGTAGGATTTTGAGTTGAGCATCACATGGAAATTTTTCCTTACTATTTCCTCGACCCCCTTTAACAGTACGGTGTTTCCTATGACTCAAGAAAGAGAAAAACAAAACTATGAAAACGAAAGTCTTCAAGCTTCATATTCCTCGCATGAATATCAAGTCTTCACGGACACACCAATTTCTTCACTTTCAAAGTCTTCATGAAAGTCTTCATAAATACCAAAATCTTTAGTCAAAGATATTCATTTTTAAGGGTCGACTTTTCCTGTAAATATCAAACTCATAGACTTATAGACCTGTGTACACTCACACACGCATTAGTCCCTTAACCTATAAGTCTTCAATACACCAAAATCACTAAGGGGCACTAGATGCACTTACAATCTCCCCCTTTTTGGTGATTGATGACAATATAGGTTAAGTTTCCAACGGGGATAAACATATGAAGTGTAAATACTGATATTGAGGAATTTGATTGCAAGATATAGAAGAACTCCCCCTGAAGATGTGCATAGTGAGGAATTTGCTTTTGAAGCAATGAACACTTGAAGAGTTGAATCATGGAGATCTCCCCCTATATCTTGTAATTCATACACACATTTAACATATAATATGAAGAATTTGAAATGCATGATGAAATATGGTGCCTGATGAAATTCTGCATGCGTGCAATAATATCAATGAGGAATAAGCATGCAGAATAGTGCATCAAGAGTGTCAGAGCACAGTGCATCAAAAGTATCAGAGCACCATCGGGTTTAAGATTACAACTCGATCCAATAAAGTTTCAGAAGAACGAGAGTTGTAACTTAGAAAAAAATGTTGTATATGGGCGATAAAATAGACCCGCTTGAAGACTAACTCAAATTTCTCCCCCTTTGTCATCAAATGACCAAAAGGATCGAAACTGAGGACTAACGCCCCTGAAGATAATCAAGTTGATGAAGGAGCACCAGCGTTGTTGGGGTCATTGGTTGATGTAGGGCCTGCCGCAATGTCGTCTAAATCTTCATGTTCATCAGTGTCGCGCGATGAAGAATATGAGCTGGCTACCAGAGAAGGAACCTTGACCTTCTTGAATTTCTTCAGTGGAGGTGCAGACCAGTCAAAATCTTCATTAAGACCCATGTTCTTCAGATCTTCTTCACCATACAGATGTGACAGGATTGCCCAGGTGCGGCCGAAGACTTGATGGAGGTAGTAGTGGTTTTTCTTCACTGCATTGTGTGTGGCAGTCATGTTGTGAAGAAGTGAACCAAACTGACGCTTAACCCATTTGTGATTTTGATCCACCTTCTGGCGAAGACTAAGCAGAAGTTCACGGTCTGTCATCACGCGCGGAGCAGTGGCTTGAGGAGTGGACTTGGGAGCATTGGCAGAGTCATGTGTGGCAGAGTCATCATTGGTGGAATAAGATGCAGCTTTGCGAAACTGACCATTCAATGGACGAATGCCTTCATCAATTACAGCTGGTGCCTTGCCCTTTCCATCAACTGAGGAATATGTCTGTTTGAGGACTTCAATTGGGGGCAAGTAGCTCAGATGATTCTGGAAATCAACTTTGTAGTTGAGTGAAGACCTTGTCCTGAGGAATCTCATGATCCAAGGTGCATAAGGCTTCAGCTCAAACGGAGACAGTGCAACATTGGCCATGATGCCAACAATTTCCTCATCAGATGAGTCATGGCCTTTGATAGGACTGATTGTCCTCGTAAGAATATGATAGACAGTTCTGGGCACGTACAACAATTCCTTCACGAGGAATTTTGTTCGTGGTGCCTGACCTGGTTTCAAAGGCTTCATCAGCACTTGCATGTAATGATGTGTGAGCTCAGGTTCACTGTAGATGCAGCGAGCTTCTTCAAGGGGAGGACTGGGTGGTAGAGCACGAAGCAACTCAGAGGCTGGTGCAGTGTAGTGAGTGTTTTCAGACATCCAGTCCAGCACCCATGAATTCACATCTTCAGCATTTCCGGTGATGTGCAGCGTTGCATAGAATTGAAGAATCAGTTCTTCATTCCAATCGCAGATGTTAGAGCAAAAATTGAGCAGTCCAGCATCGTGAAGAACACTGAGGACTGGTGCGAAGCACGGCAGAGATTACATATCCATGTGAGGAATATGCTCATGGTAGAAAATCTTCTCCTTGTTAAACAGCACTAAGGAATAGAAATTGGCTTGACTAGCAGTCCAGAAATGCCTCTTCCTAATGTGAGCAGAGTCATATGGGTTGTAATCTTTGAAGAATACGTGCTCACCGAAGAAATCATCAGCCTTGAACTTTTGCTTGCGTGAGAATGGATCCTTTGGCTTTGGTAGAGGAGTGTCAGTGAGTTGCATCACGACCTCAAGAATCTTAATCGCAGGTTCTTCAGGCTGAGGAATTTCTGGTTCTTCCTCAGTGGTAGTCTGCATAGTTGGTTGTTCAGCAGCAGCAGTTTCTTCAGTGCTAGTGGCTGGAATTTCCTCATGGACAGATGCAGTGGGATGAGTTTCTTCAGAGCCCATGTGAACAGTTTGTGTGGGGGACTGAGGAATTTGCTGTAGAGGGGTGAACATTGGAGAGTTTCGATGCTGACTTTCCCAGAATTCATCACTGATTACGGGTGTGGAGCAGCCAATGTCCACATCTTCATCTTCCATTTCTTCAACGCCAGCCTCTTCAGCTGTGAACTGAGGCATAGGCGAGGAGATGATAGGTGTTGAAGGGATCGCATCCACTTCAATTTCTTCATCCAACGGTTCAGACGAAGCAGCATAAGGAGTTTCTTCATCAGATCCGCTGGGATCACATATTCTTCATCAAAAGGAACAAGGTCCTTTGATGGCCTGGTTGAGATGGGAACATCATCAATCGGATGTGCAAATGAACTTGTCATAGGCTTCAATTTCTTCGGAGCTGAAGAGTCTGAAGCAGCTGATGCTTTCCTTTTCTTCACTGCAGCACGCTCTGCAGCCTTGGTCTTCTTCACATCTGATGCAGATGGAAGGATTGGAGTTGAAGTTTTTGCAGGAGCAGCTGAGGAATCTGGTTGATTTTCTTTAGGCACAACTGATGCAGTTGCCCTGAGTTCTTCAGTTTCTTCAGGCACACCACTAGTGGGCGCCCTGGCAATTTCTTTAGTGGCTGGAATGCAGTCATCAGCCCTGGAACTCACATTTTCTTCAGCAGCCTGATTGTCATCAGCGGTGCTGGCATGTTCTTCAGTCGGCTGAGCAGATGCTTCAGCCTGAGTAATTTCCTGTTGCGTTGGGGCAGCAACATTTGAAGTGAACTATTCAGTTATCTTTACAAATCTAACTTTGGCTCCTTGCCAATCAGCATAGTAGGCTTTGAAGTCATCGCTGAGGGTTTTGATTTCAGATTGGATTTTTACAAGTTCATCAGTTGTCATAGTGAAAACGTTGTTCTTCAGATATTTCTCCTTTCTATACTGGGCCTTCTTGATCTGCCTGGCCTGATCATATTTCCATTTCTCCTCTTGGATGAAATGAGTCAGCATGTGATTGTGACCAGGTGTCAGCTTGAAGTCAGGCATAGGAGTATTTGGGTCCTTGTGCCAAAGATTAATGTAGTCGAGGATCAGCTTGGGATCCAAAAGCAGTGGCACAGGTGTGCCTTTGGCTCTAGCGGCCCTTACTTGTCTGTCTCTGATGATTTCTGCAAGTTCATCATCATCAGCTTCATCTTCTTCAGGTGGCACTTGGAAAGCGACTTGCTTCTTTTGAGGACTTGGGCATGGACCTCGTCCAGCAGTGGCCTTGGTCTTCAGCAGAGTGTGGCCAGATGAAGAATTTGGTGCAGCTGAGGAGCTTGCTGAGACACCAGAGGCAATGGAGATGCCTGTAGTCCTTTGGGACGAGGCCAGATGCGCAGGTTCTGAGGACTTTGTCGGAACAGCTGAGGACTTTGGAGGAAGTGCTGAGGGTTTTGAAGGAGCATCTTGAGGGATTGGTCGTGAGGACTTTGAAGAGTCTGGCCGTGAGGGCGCAGCTGAGGAACTTGGCCGTGAGGGCACTGTTGGTGAAGCACTTGGCTTACGAGCAGGCTTCTTAGGCATGGATTTCCTCAGCTTGACAGAGGCCTCAGGAGAGGCAGCAGCAGCCACAGCAAAGTCTTCATTGAATTTCGTCACTGCTTCTCTGGCTTGCTTGGCCAGCTTGGCTTGGCGCTTGGCCCGTTCATTAGGATAGTCCTCACCGCGCTTGAGGCTGGTGGGATCAGCGATTTGGCTAGGTGCCAATGGAGGTCTTGGGCATGGAGGATTGAGTGCGAATTTCTTCATATACTTAGGAGTGACATATCTGTACTCCCTCCTCTCTTGCCCATCTCCTCTCTATCTTCTGAATGCGCACTTTGCACTCATTCTTGGTTTCCTCAGTAGGTGTGCAGTACCCAGCATATATGTCATCAGGGATTTCAAACCCTGTATTTACCTCAGGCCTCTTTACTCCCTTCTATGGCTTCTTCCCGTCAGCCATTTTCTTCAGTTGAGGAATTTGAACAATTGAATTCTCTGAAGAAGTATGCAACTTTTCTTCGAGGAACGCTGCAAATGAGTTAAGTTGATGAGAACCTAGTGATTCCGCAGCGGACATGTGTACCTATGAACAGAGTATAGTTGCGAGGAACTTGGAGAGGTCATATGCGTTCTCAGAAGGTTTTTCAAAAAGAACAAGTTTGAGGAATTTGACCAGATGAGACTTGAAGATTTTCACTAAGCGTTCTTTGTCTTAGGTTCCAGAGTTGTAAAGATCGAAGATCCACACAATTGAGGAATCTTGAAGAAAAATGATGCTTAGAGACACGAATCAAGAACAGATGACATGTGAGGTGTTTAGTGTGTGAAGATTTGAAGAATAAAACACCTTTGAAGATTTTCTAGAGAAACTTCGAATCAAAGAGGGCAGTAAAAGTAACTTTTAATTACCCTGAATGAAGAACACGACGAACAGTGAGGTGAAACAGTGGAGTTCGTCGGTGTAGATCTTCCACACCCTAACTTGGCGGAGGAAGACGTCTATGGCGGTGGCGGAGGTGAAGATTTCCACGGTCGGCGCGAGTACGACGACGACGAGGTCGAGGCAGTGAAGCTCTTCCTCACCGGCGACGATGGAGTAGCGGCAGCGCTAGGGTTTGGGAAGATCGAGTGGGAGAGTGAGATTGAGTGGAGTAAAGGAAGTGAGGAAGGGATGAGGGGGTATTTATAGTAGTAGTGAAAAACTGTTCGCTCGAAGATTTGGTACGAACGTGCCCCTGACCCTTCTCCTTCGCACGACATGTGTCACCCACGTACTGTGTAGTGGAGATCGTGTAAGATCGTGGGTGAATTAAAAATTTATCATGGGATGCGGAATGATTTGAGCGGCAAAACCAAAAATTTGGATAAGATTAGTTTTAAAGTTCCGTTCGCAATTTCTTCAGCTGACAAGGACACAGTGAAGATTTTGAACGAGTTTCAAATAGAACGCACATGAAGAATTTGTGAACATATTGGGTTGAGTATAGCATAGAGGGGAAGGGTCCGATCACATTCACTTAGCAGAAAAACCAACTTGAAGAAATAGCAATAAGTGAATGTTGTAGAGGACATAAGCTCATATATATATATATATAGCCAATGAAGAAAAACAACGGAACCAATGAAGACTATGCAAAGTTGAAGAATATGAATAATTTGAGGAATTTCAACTTTTGGTGGTGGCGTGACCCACCGTATAAGAATGATGATTTCAGACACCGCATACAATTATCGTAGGGTTCTGAGAATCAAATTCTTCATTAATTTCTTCACACTAAGAGTGTTATTCTTCATTGATTGAAGTAAAACGTTTCTTCATGTGTTGCACATCTAAGTCATCAATTTCGCATAAGTGTTAGGATGAGTGTCCTTTTCACAGAACATTCAAAGATTCTATGATATTTAGCTCACACCGCAACTTGCTAAATCTCTTCTCATCCAAGGGCTTTGTGAAGATATCGGCTAGCTGTTCTTCAGTCTTCACATGCTCAATAGAAATTTCTCCCTTCAACACATGATCATGAAGAAAATGATGACGAATTTGAATGTGCTTTGTCTTCGAGTGCTGAACTGGGTTGTGAGCAATCTTGATGGCACTCTCATTATCACAGAAGAGAGGTACATTCTTCATGTTGACGCTGTAGTCCTTGAGAGTTTGCTTCATCCATAGCAATTGGGCACAGCAAGAACCAGCGGCAATGTACTCAGCTTCAGCAGTAGATAGTGATACGCAGTTCTGTTTCTTCGAGGACCAACAGACCAAAGATCGTCCGAGGAAGTGACATGTACCAGATGTTGACTTGCGATCCACACGATCACCAGCATAGTCAGAGTCAGAATATCCAACAAGATCAAAAGTCGAGCCCTTGGGGTACCATAATCCAAGTGTTGGTGTGTGAGCTAGATATCGAAGAATATGCTTCACAGCCTTATGGTGTGATTCCTTCGGTGCAGCTTGAAATCGGGCACACATGCAAACACTAAGCTTTATATCTGGCCTAGATGCACATAAGTATAATAAGGAACCTATCATGGAGCGGTATACCTTATGATCGAAGTCAATACCATTTTCATCAGTGCACAGATGGCCATTTGTGGGCATAGGAATTTTGACACCTTTGCAATCTTGCATGCCGAATTTCCTCAGTACATCCTTGAGGTATTTCTCCTGAAATATGAATATGCCATTGTGTTGTTGACGAATTTGAAGACCTAAGAAAAATTTCAATTCTCCCATACTAGACATTTGATATTCTTCACTCATCATATAGGCAAATTCATCACTATAACGTTGGTCAGTACAGCCAAAGATAATATCATCAACATATACTTGGCACACAAACAATTCACCATCATAAGATTTCGTGAAAAGAGTAGGGTCGAGTGAACCGGGTTTGAAGCCTTTCTTCATGAAGAGTTCCTTCAAAGTATCATACCAAGCCCGTGGGGCCTGCTTGAGGCCATAGAGGGCCTTGTTGAGTCTGAAGACTTTGTCAGGATTCTTTGGATCTTCAAAACCTAGGGGTTGAGCAACATATACTTCTTCCTTAAGCTTACCATCGAGGAATGCACTTTTCACATCCATTTGATATAGAGTGATATCATGATGGTTAGCATAAGCAAGTAATATGCGAATAGCCTCAAGTCTAGCAACAGGTGCAAAAGTTTCATCGAAATCAATTCCTTCAACCTGTGTGTAGCCTTGAGCTACAAGCCGTGCCTTATTCCTCACAACAAGGCCATTTTCATCTTGCTTGTTGCGGTAGATCCACTTTGTGCCAATGATATTGTGCTTGCGAGGATCTGGGCGTTTGACCAGTTCCCAGACATTGTTGAGCTCGAACTGATGTAATTCTTCTTGCATGGCCTGAATCCACTCAGGCTCCAGAAATGCTTCATCTACCTTAGTGGGCTCTGTAATAGAGACAAAAGCATACTGCCCACAAAAGTTAGACAAATGTGAAGCTTTTGAGCATGTGAGAGGACCTGGCGCTTTGATGTCATTGATGATCTTTTCAACTTGCACTTCTTTTGCAATGCGAGGATGAGCTGGTTGTCGTTGAAGAATTTGATTAGCATTTTCTTCAGCACCATTTTCTTCAGGTGCATTAGCTCGATGTTCTTCATGTTCTGGAATGAATTCTTCAGCAGATTCTTCAGTAGGAATGACATCCTCAGTAGCCTTGAACTTGATAGTTTCCTCAGGTGCTGGTTCATCTATCACAGTAGGTAGGTGCTCTCTTTGCGAGCCATTAGTTTCATCGAACCGCACATCTACAGTTTCAACAACTTTGTGAAGAACGTTTTTGAAGACTCTGTAGGTGTGCGAGTCCTTTCCGTAACCAAGCATAAAACCTTCATGTGCTTTCGGTGCAAATTTTGAGTTGTGATGAGGATCTCTAATCCAACATTTAGCACCGCAGACTTTGAAATAACTTACATTGGGTTTCTTATCAGTGAGGAGTTCATAGGCAGTCTTTTTGAAGAATTTGTGAAGATATACTCTGTTGATGATGTGGCATGCAGTATCAATTGCCTCAGTCTAGAAACGACGAGGCGTTTTGTATTCATCAAGCATAGTGCGAGCCATCTCAGCAAGAGTCCTGTTCTTGCGCTCCACGATGCCGTTCTGCTGAGGAGTGTAAGGAGCAGATAACTCATGAGTAATACCAAGTTCATCAAGATAGTCATCGAGACCAGAATTCTTGAACTCAGTGCCATTGTCACTTCTGATGTGCTTGATCTTCACACCAAAGTTGGTTGAAGCCCTCGAGGAAAATCGTTTGAAGACTTCCTGCACTTCATGTTTGTAAGTAACAAGGTGTACCCATGTGTAACGAGAATAATCATCAACAATAAAGAAGCCCTATTGAGATGCTTCATTTGAGATAGCAGAATAATGATTAGGACCAAAGAGATCCATGTGAAGCAATTCAAATGGGCGAGTGGTGGTCATGATAGTCTTCGCTGGATGCTTGGCCTTGGTCATCTTCCCAGCTTCACAGGCTCCGCATAGGTGATCCTTGAGGAATTTGACATTCTCGATGCCAATGACATGCTTCTTCTTCGCAAGCATGTGCAAATTCCTCATGCCTGCATGACCAAGTCGTCGATGCCAGAGCCAGCCTTCTGAAGCTTTTGCAACTAAGCACACGACTGGTTGTGGTCCTATAGAGAAATCAACAATATACAGGTCTCCTCTCCTAAAGCCTTTGAAGACTTTGGAATTGTCAGCTTCCATAACCACAACACAACGGTACTTGCCGAAGACAACAACCATCTCAAGATCACAAAGCATTGAGACAGACATAAGGTTGTATCCTAAGGACTCAACAAGCATGACTTTGTCCATGTGTCGAATCTGTCGGGCCGCATTGATTCTAGACCCAATCATTGATGGATTTCATCTCACAAGAGTTCTCATGGACGGCGGCAGCAGCCTGAACCTGCTTTACCAGGATATAGTGCGAAAAATGGGCATAGATCCCTCTAGGATCAAGCCCACCAAAACGACCTTTAAAGGCGTCATACCAGGTGTAGAAGCCAACTGTACAGGCTCAGTCACACTGGAAGTGTGTCAGATTTCGGGTTCCGGCAGACCCTTGAGGTTCGAACACTGGGGTGCACGCGGAGATTTCGCCTGCTACCTACCTGCACCCCTCCGCCACGCTAGGATCAAAGCTATGAAAAGAACAACACAAGGGACACAGGGTTTATACTGGTTCGGGCCACCGTTGTGGTGTAATACCCTACTCCAGTGTGTGGTGTGTGGATTGCCTCTTGGGCTGATGATGACAAACAATACAAGGAAGAACAGCCTCGCGAGGGTCTGTTCTTGGCTGGGGCGATGAACTGATGGGGGGAGTTCAGCTACCTTTCTCTCTCTCTTTCTCTCGGCTTCTCACCTCTCTAACGAGCCTCTTTCTTCCTACCACTCAACCCCCTTGCTCTGTTGGTGGCGGGTCCTATTTATAGAGGCCCTAGTCCTCTTCCCAAATATTGAGCAGGAAGGGAGCCAACAATGGCGGGCTAATTTGAAAGGGGACAACAAGTATCAGCTATCCTGACAAAATTAGTCTTCGCCTGCGCAAAGCTCTGGTGATGGCGCCGTCTTGGGCTCCACGGTGACCTCCGTCTCATAGTCCTCCTGGTCTTGGTCTCGTTGCACCGAAATGGCAACCTTTGCCTGATGCCTCGGTACTCCACGGCTGCGCTTGCCCCCTCTGCACCAAAGAGGAAAGGAGGACGCTGCGCAGGCTGGCACCCGCCTGGCGCCCTGAGTTGTCATGGCTTGCGTCACGGGCACCTCGTGAGGTAACCCGCCTTGATCTCCCCGCCTCCTCGTGAGCCAGCCTGACGAGGCCGTGCCTGAGGAAGCTCCGTGTCATCCGCCCCGCGGGGCTTGGCCCCTCGCGAGGGTCTTGAGTTTGTGTTGGTGAAGATGGGTCGTGCTGGACCCCCCTTTGAGCCACGCCGCAGGCCGCAGGCAGGCAAGTCTGGGGACCCCCGTTCCCAGAACGCCGACAGTAGCCCCCGGGCCCAAGGCGTGCCTGGACTTGGCCGTGCAGGGAGGCGAAAGGGCAAGAGCGATGCGCCGCGGGCCCTAACAGCCTGCGGCCTTGGGCGCCGCGTGGCGGCTGACTGGACGTGGGCGCCTTAGCAGCCGCGCGAGTTGATAAGGGAGTGGCGTCCGCCTAGGCCCTTCTTCTTGCTTTCCCCGGTTGCTGTTCAGATCCCCTTTCCTGCGCTTCTCCTTCCTTCATCTGAAATCTCCAGATCTGCTCTGACTGTGCTACCCAGGAGGCCATGGCGCCTCGCCAGCCCCCGGCCGCAGCTTGGTACTCATCTGCCCTGGACCCGCCGAACGTGTCGGAGGCGGGCCTCGCCCGGTTGCGCCGGATAGTGACGGCGCGAGGCATCGACGGGGCGAAGGTGTTCAAGGCCGGCTCCGCCACCCCTGAGGGTCAGAGGAGCACCTTCTATCCACTCTTCGTAAGTGCCATTGTTGCTGGCCTGGTGCCTCCCTTCTCCGAGTTCTTCTTCTCTGTCCTCCGCCATTACAAGCTGCAGGCTCTGCATCTCCATCCCAACTCCGTCCTTCTCATCGCGATCTTTGCTTATTATTGCGAGGCCCACATTGGGGTGCAGCCCTCAGTGGCCTTGCTGTGCCACTACTTCTCCCTCCGGACCTCTCGCGGTCCTGCTTCCGCGTGCGCGAGCTTCGTCGCGTACGGTGGCGCCATTGCCATCTCGAATTCTGGGAAGAGGATTGAGGGCTTCAGGAGCAAGTGGGTCTTGGTGGACGCTGAGGGCATCCACCCTCGGCTGATCTTGCCCACCGAGCAGCCCACGAGCTCCAGCAACTGGGGTCGAGCAGAGCTCACAGATCCCCGCGCAGAGATGGTGTTGGAGAAGTTGGACGCGGATCTGAGGCCGGCCGACATGGCGGCGGCGAAGCTGACCGGCGCGCCATTGTTGAGGGAGTTCCTGGAGCACCAGCTGGCTCCGCTTCGGCAGTACTCGCTTCCAATGTGGAGGCCCTGCCCGAGCCCCGCGGCCTGGGCCAACGGAGACTTGGCTGCGGTCTCCAATCTCTGGTCGGGGGCAATGTGGCGAGGCTGGGGGGCGCTCCTACGCCCTTGTTCCTCCGCGACGACTAGGAGCGGGTAGTGAAGTCCATGCCCGTCTTAAACGGGGAAGGGCCCGTGCCCCTGGAGGCTCCCGAGGGACCGGTGGACGTGCCCTCCGACGACTCCAGCAAAGAGGAAGAAGGAGGGGAGCGCGGAAAAGGGCCTGACTCCGAGGCGACTGACGGAGAGTCGAGGGCTCCCCTCCCCCGGCGCAGGTCCCGCGTTCTCCGCCTTTCTCCGAACGATGACGACGAGGATGACGATGAAGACGACGACGAGCAGGACGGCGGGAGCTCACCCCTGATCCCGAAGAAGGATAGGACCGGGCTGATCTCCCGCGGGTCTCCCCCGGCCCTGGGGCGAACCGCAAACGCACCTTCCGCCTCCAAGCTTCCCGAGGTTGACCCTTCCAGCCGGCTTTCAGGCTTCAAATTTGGCCGGAGGCCGCTTGAGCTCACTGGCGCCGACCCGTAAGCATTCGATTCTTGTCTTTATCTCTTGCTCTGCTTCTGAGGCTTGACGTCCGCATCTTTGGATAGGTTGGCGCCCGCAGCAAAGAAGTCAAAGGGGGCTCCTGAGGTTCCGTTCGTGACAGCGCCCCTGAAGGAAGGTGACTGCGACGCACAAGCTTCTCCCGCCCGGTCGTCCTCGCGGGGCCTGACTGAGCCGGCTGGGGCGAGCTCAGCCCCCATGGCCCAAGTGGCTTCCGAGGTGCTCCCGTCTGCCGCCACTGCTACAGCTGTCGGGGCGCGGCAGACTCCGCCTCAAGATGCTGCGGCCGTGCTGCCGCCTCCTCCTCCTACTCCACCGGCTGCTGTGTGCCCAACTCCTTCCGCCGTTCTGGACCGCGCTGTTGCTGAGCTGGACCGGCTACGGCAGGATCTTCTCGGCGCCGACCCTCGCCTGGTGGCCGGGCGCTTGGAGCTGGTTTCTGGATGGGTTTGCTCCGACGCTTCGATTCGGGTGGCGCTGGTCCAGGCCTCGACGGCATGCGACGAGGAGAAGCAGGCCATCCTTGAGGCGAAGGCTACTCGCGATGCAGCCCTGGGAGAGGTGGTCGACGTCCGTGGTCGCTGCAAGGTGCTGGAGGATGAGCTGCAGGGCCTGCGGGATCAGCTCGCGAAAGAGGTTCGCCTTCGCCAAGAGCAGGAAGAAGGCGTGAAGGCTCGCGAGGCGGCCGTCGAGGGCCGGGAGGCCAAGCTCAAGAAACGCCGCGACCGCCTAGGCGCGCTGGAGCAGGAATTGGGGGGCGAGGAAGGCCGAGCTGGACGGCAAGGCCCTGGTCCTTGCCGAAGACCGCGCGGCCTTCACAGAGCTGGAGGCGAAGGCTCGCTTCTCGCTGAGGATGATTTACGACAGCGGCCTGGAGAGCCCGCTGGCCGGCGCTGAGGACGGCCCCGCCAAGCTGCTTCCCTTCTTGGTCCACGCTCTTGAAGATGTCGCCCTTGGCCTTGGCCCCACGGCCGAGGCTGAGGCGTGTGTTCTGTCTTCTGCAGCACTGACGCAGGTTCTCACCCACATCCACCTTCGCGATCCCGGGTTCGACCTCGACAACCTGCTGGAGCCCGTGAGCGGCAAGCGTGCGGCGGCTGCTGCCGAGGCCATGAAGGGTCGCGCAGAGGCTCTGCTGGGGAAGTTCCGGGCCTTCAGCGCCAAGCCGGAGCAAGGCGCTGCCGACCCCGCTGCTCCGTCAGGCGAACCCACACCGCGCCGCTCCCCCGCCGCCAAGTGACTCCATCGTGGCTCCTGTCCTGCTTTTAATTCCGGCACATGTATCATGCCTCGAGGAGGCGTTTAAACTTGCGCCTGATATTGGGATAACAATGTGGACTGTAATATTTGCTTTCGAATTCCTTTGAAATTTGTGCTTTTCCTTCCTACTTGCTTACGTTCTATGCCGGCAGAGCCCGGCCCCGCGCGTACCTCGCCCAGCAATAGCCCCGACCGGAAACCAGGACGGGACCAAGGAGTGAGGGGCTACGTGACAAGTTAGGCTCCTGAGTCGCGATGCTCAGGAGTCCCCCTTGGCACACGAATAGCAAGTAGGGAGGTGTGATGTGGGTGGATCCACCGTTCTATGTCTGTAGAGCCCGGCCCCGCGCGTGCCTCACCCAGCAATAGCCCCGACCGGAAACCAGGACGGGACCAAAGGAGTGAGGGGCTACGTGACCAGTTAGGCTCCTGAGTCGTGATGCTCAAGAGTCCCCCTTGACGCTCAAACGACCTTCATACCTTGGCTCCGCTCGAGGAGAGGCGCGCGACGAACCAGGCCCGTGGGGACCTGGCTGGGCGGCGTGCGTCTGGGCGTGACCCTGGCGCAGCCCCCGTGCCCAGCCCCCTCGCGCGGCACTCCCGAGAGGAGGCGTTGCGATGAGGCTAGACACTGAGCACTGGGCTCCCTGAGGTTGATGCGGCCCGGAGGCCACCCTTAGTTGTTTATCACCAACGCGGAGCATAGCGCTTCTGTATGAGTACGGGCATAGCCGCTCCTCAGCAGTGTCGTCAGCCAGCACAGAGCATGGTGCTTCCACTGGTGCGTGGGAGGGGGCCCCCCTCCGGGAGGAGCCCCCGGGGCGTGTACAGCCCCGCCCTAACATGTGGTTGGCACGGTAGGGCCTGGCGAGGTGTATCTGGGCACCCGTGAGCCAGCGCGGGACTCACGGGGCCCTACCTCTAGGCGGGTTGCGCCTGGCACTGGGCCTTATCTTGTGTTGTGTCCCTGCAAGTTTGGTTAGATGCCTGCACTCTACGTCCTCGGGTCCCGGCCCTCGAGCATGGCGGTTCTAACGCAGCCAGTAAGAGCCCTGAGTCGCGATGCTCAAGTACCCGAATGGTCAACATGGAGAAGAAGAGGCGCCGTGGACCGGCATCAAATAATCAAGCATGGCGGTTCTAACGCATAACCGGGAATGAACGCAAATGGCGCCGCTGAGCCTGGCCCGAGCGGCTTGGGGATCATGCAGCCCGAGGGGCGCCCCCAACAAGGTAAGCTAACAACGCGAAATAAAAGGGATACATGCCGCAGGGACGGACCCACGCGGCCTGGTAATAATGCAGCCCTGGGGGCGCTCCCAGCTGGAAGTGAAACTTGAAAGATGTCACCTGATGACGCTGGAGACGAAGGGGTGTTGGTGTAGCCGGCTCGGTGGGCTGCGGAAGCCAATCCTCATGAGCCCCCAGGCCTAGTGGCCTCGGGAGGCTCCGGAGGCGCCGGCGGTTCCTCGCGGGCCATCTTCATCTCCGCCAGGGCTGCGGAACACCTGGGCTCTTGTGCCTCCGTGATGCCCCTCATGAGGCGCTGGCGTGTGTCAGCCGCGCTCGGCAAGCCGTAAGGCATGCGAACGTTGCTGTGGGGTGGACCTCCGCAGCGCCCCACTCGCGAGGGCCAGAGGCGCTCCAGGGAGGCGACTTGGTTGAGCACTGGTACGTTGACGCAGACGCGCAGCCCGCCATCCTCGCCTGGATGGGGAGCCACTGCTGGTAGGCGGCGGGCGCCTCGCATGACTCTGGACTCCTGTAGCTCCTGAATGGCCTTGCTGACGAACTCCTGTGGGTCTGGATGTCCTTGCCTTGCTCCTCCTTGAGGGAAACGTGCTTTGAAACACGCCCCCATGTGGTGCCCCAGCGCCTCCCTCGTGACCCTTGCTAGGTCGGTGGCCCTCCAGGGGAGAGCCCCCGAGCCCTGTCCGAGGAGGGCGCCGGGCGCACTTTCCTATGCGATGGAAGGAGGTTCCCCCTGGCCAGGCACGGGCCCAGAGGGGCCTACCTCCTGAGGGGCCAGGCCGGACGATGTCTTCTTCTTCTTGGGGGCGATCTCGGGAAGCCTCCTGCTTCCGCGATCCGGGTCTTCCAGTGATGCGGCCTGAAAGGCTCGCTCCAGGGAACACACTGCGTCCTTCTCTTCACAGGGCACCGTGATGACTCCGCCGCTTCCTGGCATCTTGAGGACGTTGTAGCTGTGGTGAGTCACAGCCATGAACTTGGCCAGCACCGGGTACCCGAGGATGGCGTTGTACGGCAGGCAGATGTGAGCAACGTCGAAGTCGATGAGCTCGGTGCGGTAGTTGTCGCGTGCCCCGAAGGTGACGGGGAGGCGGACCTGCCCGATCGGGACCGTGGAGCCGTCGGTGATACCGGAGAAGGGCTTGGTTGGCTGAAGCTGGCTATAGGGCACTTGGAGGTTGTTGAACGTCTCTACGGACAGGACGTTGAGCCCTGCCCCGCCATCGATGAGGGTCTTGGTGACCACCACGTTGCTGATGATTGGAGAACAAAGCATCGGGAGGACTCTGGCTGTAGCCGCACACTTGAGTTGATCTGTTGAGCTGAAGGTGATGGTGCACGCCGACCACCTGAGAGGGCGCGTGGCTTCGAGCCTAGGGAGGGCTGCATTCACTTCGCGGGCGAACTGCTTGAAGATGCGCTGAGAGGCTGGGGCCTGAGCTCCGCCCAGGATGCAGGCGATCGCGCGCGGCTCCTGGAATCCCCCAGCCTCCTCGTCCTGGTGGCGGTCCTCATTTCTCCTTGGCTGCGGCGGCAGCGGTGGGAGGCCTGCATTGCCTTGCGGGCGATCCTCGCGAGGCTGATCCCTCTAGCCTCCCTCGCGAGGTGGGTCTTGCCAGCGATCCTCACGAGGTTGGTCGCGCCACCCCTGGCGCGGGCCACGATCTTCCCAGCGCCCTGCGTTCCTTCCTCCTCCTCGGCCGTATCCCCGGTCACCACGGTCAGGGCGACGGCCGATCCTTCCTTCATGCATGGCTCGGAGTTCTTGGCATTCGCTGGTGTTGTGGGTGTGGAGGTCGTGGTACACGCAGTACCGGCTGCCCTTGGGAGGTTCAGACTGATCTCTGCCCCGCTTGGTGCCTGGTTCTGCCGCGAGCACGACAGCCCCCTTGCGCTTCACTTCCTTGGCCTTGAGCTTCTTCTCTTCTGGGTCTGTGGCAGGCAGCTCAAGGAGGGAGAGACGCCCTTCCTCAGTCCTGGCGCACTTGTTCGCCAAGTTGAACAGCTCCAAAGAAGTGCACAGGTCTTCATGCATCGCCAGCTCCTCCTTCATCTTGACATCGCGCACGCCGTTGGAGAAGGCTGAGATGATGGCCTCTTCAGTCACCTTGGGAATCTTGAGGCGTGCGTTGTTGAAGCGCTGGATGTACTTCTGCAGGGTCTCCCCGGGTTGTTGCTTGATGCGGCGCATGTCGCTCACGGCGGGTGGGCGGTCGCGAGTACCTTGGAAGTTGGCGATGAAGCAGGTGCGCATCTCTTCGCAGGAGGAGATTGTGCCTGGAGCCAGGTTCAGGAGCCAGGTGCGGGCCCCGTCCTTGAGCGCCATGGGAAACCAATTCTCCATGACCTTCTCATCTCCGTTGGCAGCTTCGATGCCCAGCTCGTAGAGCTGGAGGAACTCCGCAGGGTCGGCCGTGCCGTCGTAGCGAGGAGGCAGGTCCGGCTTGAACTTTCCTGGCCATGCGACGCTGCGCAGCTCGATGGTGTAGGCGCGGCAGCCTTGGGTGATGGAGAGCCTGGTCTTGCATGTCCCCACGCGCCGGAGCTGGAGGATGGTCGCGACGTGCTGGAGTAGGGAGCGCCCGGGCAGCTTCTGGCGGGCGAGGGGCTTCTTGGCAGCTCTGCTCTTGCCGCGCTGGCACCTGACGGAGCGGGTTCCGCCCAGGGGCCGCGCGCCTTGGAGCCATGGCGTCTTCTTGGGGAGGAGGCGGCCGGGGCGCCGCCGGAGCCTCGTCGCCCGCGCGGGGCGGGGTGCGGTGCAGCGGAACGGACGGCGCGGAAGAACCCCCTGCAGCGCGGATGAGCTCGGCGACACGGCCGAGCCATTCTTCGTAGATATCGTCGACGAGACGGTAGCGCAGGAGCTCGTTCGCCGCGATGAGTGCAGCCCGAGCCTCCATGGGCGCGCGGAGCACGCGGGACGAACATCCAGGTGGGGCGAGCGAGGGAGTCGCAGTGCGGCCGTCTTGGCGCACGGATGGATGCTGAGACGATGCCTGCTGCTCGTCCCCCGCCGGGCCGGTGGCGGCTTTGACGGCAGGTGACGGGGAACGGCGAGGACGCCCGCCGACAGGGGCTGTCTGGGTGACGCGGGAAGCGAGGGCGGCCCGGCACTCCGCGCGGGCCTGACGTGCGTCAGACATGAGCATGATGGTCGGAGGAGAGCGGGGCGGTGGAAGACGAATTCTGGCGCCCCCCTACCTGGCGCGCCAAATGTCGGATTTCGGGTTCCGGCAGACCCTTGAGGTTCGAACACTGGGGTGCGCCCGGAGATTTCGCCTCCTACCTACCTACACCCCTCCGCCATGCTAGGATCAAAGCTATGAAAAGAACAACACAAGGGACGCAGGGTTTATACTGGTTCGGGCCACCGTTGTGGTGTAATACCCTACAAAAGTGTGTGGTGTCTGGATTGCCTCTTGGGCTGATGATGACGAACAATACAAGGAAGAACAGCCTCGCGAGGGTCTGTTCTTGGCTGGGGCGATGAACTGATGGGGGGAGTTCAGCCACCTTTCTCTCTCTCTTTCTCTCGGCTTCTCACCTCTCTAATGAGCCTCTTTCTTCCTACCACCCAACCCCCTTGCTCTGTGGGTGGCGGGTCCTATTTATAGAGGCCCTGGTCCTCTTCCCAAATATTGAGCGGGAAGGGAGCCAACAATGGCGGGCTAATTTGAAAGGGGACAGCAAGTATCAGCTATCCTGACAAAAGTAGTCTTCGCCTGCACAAAGCTCTGGTGATGACGCCATCTTGGGCTCCACGGTGACCTCCGCCTCGTAGTCCTCCTGGTCTTCGTCTCGTTGCACCGAAATGGCAACCTTTGCCTGATGCCTCGGTACTCCACGGCTGCGCTTGCCCCCTTTGCACCAAAGAGGAAAGGAGGACGCTGCGCGGGCTGGCACCCGCCTGGTGCCTTGAGTCGTCATGGCTTGTGTCACGGGCACCTCGCGAGGTAACCCGACTTGATCTCCCCGCCTCCTCGTGAGCCAGCCTGACGAGGCCGTGACTGAGGAAGCTCCGTGTCATCCGCCCACGGGGCTTGGCCCCTCGTGAGGGTCTTGAGTTTGTGTTGGTGAAGATGGGCCTTGCTGGACCCCCCTTTGAGCCACGCCGCAGGCCACAGGCAGGAAAGTCTGGGGACCCCCGTTCCCAGAACGCCGACAAAGTGGTCTTCGGATCTCTGGATAACTTCCGAAGCGAGGAGTTAATCTTCGACATAGTCCCGTTCCGTAGTGGCTATCACGCACTGCTCTGGCGAACCGCATTCGCAAAATTCAACGTGGTACCGCACTATGCATACCTCAAGCTCAAGATGCCAGGCCCTAGAGGAGTAATCACGGTCAATGTGAACACTGAACACTCCCTCCGAATAGAGGAGCACACGGCAGCGCTCGTAGCAGAAGTACAAAGCAGCCTCTCTAGGCAGTTCTCCAGTTCGGCCTTCAAAAAGCCGGACACTGTCAAGCGCACCCGGAGTACCCTACAACAAGACCGCCTGGCACGTTCTGAGCTAGCGTAGCAATGCGGCCCCTACCCTAGCCCTCGCAATATAACGAAACCAGTGCTTCACGTACATAACTACGCTCTTGAAATACCATGGGCACAGGGGAAGGGGCACTATCACGGCACGCCCGAAATATGGCTTAAACCGCACCAGGGGCTGCCGGATTCCTTTTTTCTTTTTCCTTTTTTCTCTTACTCTCAGGACTCCATACTTCGGATGACCCGTTCGGCAATTCTACTGCCGCACAAACGATGCAAAATCCAGGAAAGCAGACAAGCCACGCCGCATTATCGAACTCCCAGGTGGTCTCTATTACGAGCAGTATACCTGTTTTTTAATACAATTCCGCAGCCTGCCCCTGGCCAGGACATGTCAAATAGTCCAATTTCTTTTGCTTATCGCACTATTTGTATCGTTCCGCTTTCATAGCAGCCTTTCTATAAACAATGCATAACTTTTTGTCTATTTTTTGCAATATCCTCTTTTTATATATATATATATATGTTTATCAATAACATGTTGCATCCGTACATTGTGCTACGCAAAAAAATACGCCAGGGGCTTCAATACCCATCAATATGGCGTGAGAAGTCCGTACACTTTCACAAGTGCGGCACCCCAAACTTATAGCACTATATGCATCGGCTCCGAATCATGATTTGGGTCAATAGTTGGGTTTGCCCGGCTCCTATGTTTTGGTGCCTTACGTTCCGCTATATCGGCTAAGGTAGCACTAGGAGAACTACTACGATTGTGCCCCAGTTGAGCTGGGCTGAGCACCTCAGTAGAGAAAGCTAAAACTGATTGTCATGATGAGGCGAGAGACCAGTCGCTGTTCGAGAGGTTTTTCGAGTCCTTAAAGACTTATGCCGTTTCGAGCGAGGAACCGGCTTTGTCCAGCCAAGGCGTGGATAGCGCCCCGAACTCGGTCTTCCAAATACTAGGGGCTTCGCCGAAATTTAAAATTATAGAGTTCTATGGCTAAGTGAGAGTGTTCAAGCATTATAGTCCGATTGCCTTGTTCGTTGTGCTGAGCGCCTCCCTCGATGGACCCAATCATGGGAAAATGAGCGCTCAGGTTTATCCCGAACACCCCAGCACTAGTGGCATGGGGGCAGAAGCCGACAACTGGCCATCTCTCAATTTTTTGATAAACAGTCGCACAGAAAGTAATATTTTAAATTCAAGCATTGCTTAGCGCATATGAACAAGTTTTCAGCGCACAGTATAACACGAGCGAGTTCATTCAAAAATTACATCCTTGGTGCATTCATCCGCCATAAGGCGGGCACCGGCCAGAACATCCTTGTAATAGTTCTCGGGCTTGCGATGCTCCTTCCCCGGCAGCGGCCCGTCCCTCACAAGCTTCTCACCGTCCAGCTTACCCCAGTGCACCTTTGCACGGGAAAGGGCCCTACGGGCACCTTCGATGCAGACGGAGTGCTTGATGACCTCGAGCCTTGGACAAGCCTCCACCAGCCACCGCACCAGTCCGAAGTAGCTCCCAGGCAGGGCCTCTCTAGGCCACAGCCGAACTATGAAGCCCTTCAGGGCCTGTTCGGCCGCCTTGTGGAGCTCTACCAGCTGCTTCAGCTGGTCGCTCAAGGGCACAGGGTGTCCGGCCTCAGCGTACTGAGACCAGAACACCTTCTCCATCGAGCTGCCTTCCTCGGCTCGGTAGAATGCGGCGGCATCGGATACGCTACGGGGAAGATGTGTGAATGCCCCTGGAGAGCTCCGGATTCGGGTAAGTAACAAGTAGTTTACTTTTATATGTCTCCTTTGCATAGAGAATGCCTTACCCGCCGCTATCTTTTTCACCGCATCCAATTCCTGGAGGGCCTTCTGGGCTTCGGCCTTGGCAGATTTGGCTGTTTTAAGGGCCGCAGCAAGCTCGGACGCTCGCGTCTTCGAGTCGAGCTCCATACTCTCATGTTTTTTCATGAGAGCCTGAAGCTCTTGCTGCACCGCACTGACCTGCACCTCAAATTTCTCCTGCTCGATGCGCTCCGTGGCCGCTCTCTTCTTGGCCTCGGACAGCGCCAGCTTGAGGGTCGCCACCTCAGTTGTGGCCCCTACAATAAGCAGTATACTCCTGTCATTTTTTGCAATTGCGTCTTCTTATAGGCATTTTTTTCTATAAGGTATCTCTTACCTTCTTTCTCCTCGAGCTGTCATTTGGCAAGGCCGAGCTCTTGCTCGGTCCGCTTGAGGCCCTGCTTAAGGGCACCCACCTCCAGAGTCAGTGTGGCGGTGGCCAACAGCGAAGCCTGCATACGTATATTGACTCCTTTTTACTTAGACTCCTACGATATTTAATAGATCCACTATTTGGCTTTCTTTCCGAACGCCAAACAGAGCATCAGGGGCTACTGTCTATGCGGTAATATTTTTACATATTTCTACTTACCTCGAAGCCTGTTAGAAGGCTAGTACAAGCTTCAGTAAGTCCGCTTTGGGCGGACCGAACCTTCTGGACCACCGTACTCATGATGGCACGGTGCTCCTCGTCGATGGAGGCGCCCTTAAGCACCTCCAGTAGATTGTCCGGCGCCTCCGGTTGGACGGAGGACGCCGGCTCAATAGGCTTGCTCCTCTTGGCAGGAGTTCACCTGCCGCGGTCCGGAACCATTGATGATTCCGGCGCGGTGTCCGGCTTAAAGCCGGACTTGGAGCCCTGGGGGGTCTTGTCCCCTTCACTCCTCGAGTCCGGGAGGTCGCCTCGCGGCTCCTCCTGGACCACCTCCTCTTGCCCCAGAGCTTGTCGCGACGCCACTTCGGCATCATCCGCAGCACAGGGGGAGGCAGCAGGCAGAACTGAATTCACGTCCGATGAAACCAGGGAGCCGCTCGACGACTCGTCGAGCCCGTCCTTGGGCGGGCTGCATGATTATATTCGACATTAGGGAAAGCTGCGCGACAAAAGGAATATCATGAGTTACTCTGGTATCCGAACACTTACGATTTCACCAGACGCTTGGCCCTGTCCGGCCACTCCTCTTCGTCCTCGTCGGCGTCGGGGGCGTAGTCCGGTGGAGGGGTTTTCCTCTTTTTGGACCCGTCGGCCTCCCCTACTGGGGCGGCCTTCCTCTTCTTTCCTCCCCCTGCTGGAGGGGGAGAGGTTTCTTCTTCCTCCTCCTTGTCTTCACGGGAGGAGTGCGTCTCGGACTCATCGGATGACGAGTCCGACACCACCATATGCCGGGAACTCTTTCGAGTCCCCGTGGCCTTCTTCTTCTTGGCCTTCTTCTCCGGCACCACATAAGGTGCCAGAACCAGCAGCTTCACTAAGAGAGCAGGGGCTGGGTCTTCGGGCAAGGGAGCGGGACAGTTAATCAGTCCGGACTTCGCCTGCCAACCCTGTCAAAGGTGAGGGAGTTTAGATCCCGCATAGAATCAAACTATGAAGAAAACTTAACATCCTTTAAAAGGTGAAAATATTTTACCTCGCCAGCAGGACGCTGTGAGCTGAATCCGCGGTCTTCGGAGGCGGATGTGGGAGCCTCGGCGCCTTTGGTTAGCCCCTTCAAGACATCTTCGTACGTCGTGTCGAAGAGCCTGCTCAGAGTTTGGTGCTGCGCCGGGTTGAACTCCCACAAATTGAAGTCCCGTTCTTGACACGGAAGGATCTGGCGGACGAGCATGACCTGGACTACATTGACAAGCTTGAGCTGCTTGTTCACCAGGGACTGGATGCATATTTGCAGTCCGGTCACCTCTTCTTCGTCGCCGCATGACAAGCCCGTCTCCTTCTAGGACGAGAGCCACGTAGGGGGTCCGGATTGGAATTCAGGGGCTGCGATCCACTTCGGATCGCGCGGCTCGGTGATGTAAAACCACCCTGACTGCCACCCCTTCAAGGTCTCCACAAAGGAGCTCTCGAGCCATAGGACGTTGGCTATTTTGCCTGCCATGGCACCTCCGCACTCCGCCTGGTTGCCGCGCACCACCTTTGGCTTGACGTTGAAGGCCTTGAGCCAGAGGCCGAAATGGGGGCGGATGCAGAGGAAAGCCTCGCACACGACGATAAACGCCGAGATATTGAGGATGAAGTTCGGGGCCAGATCGTGGAAATCTAGGCCATAGTAGAACATGAGCCCGCGGACAAATGGGTGGAGAGGAAAACCCAGTCCGCGGAGGAAGTGGGGAAGAAATACTACCCTCTCATGGGGCCTTGGGGTGGGGAGAAGCTGCCCCTCCTCAGGAAGCCGGTGCGCGATGTCTTTGGACAGGTATCCGGCCTTCCTTAGCCTTTTGACATGGCCCTCTGTGACGGAGGAGACCATCCACTTGCCTCCCACTCCGGACATTGTTGGAGAAGGTTGAGGTAGGAAGTGCGGGCTTGGGCGCTGGAGCTCGGGTGCGCAGAAGATGGATAGGCAAAGGAGGAATAAGGCGTAGGTAAAAAGGTGGATCCTTATCCCCTTATATGAGCGGATGCGACTATGCGTCCCCACCAGTCTAGTAAAACTTGCTTGCCTCCCAAGCGCCGTGATAAATGGCACGGTTGGGTTACCCACGTCCGTATTGATGAGAATCCGGTAAATAGGGGACACGATCTCTGCTTTGACAAGACGTGCCAAGGAAACCGCCTCGCAAAACACGCTGAGGTGGAAAAGTGAAAACGATTCGAATAAAGGCTTGGCCATAGTGTGATGTCGCGCTGCGGAATATGTCAGCAGATTAGATTTGTGTTAATATTATTCTCTCTGTGGCAATACGTAGAAACTTATTTTGCAGAGCCGGACACTACTCTTGGTGTTTACAAACTTTTATGAAGTATTTGGAGGAGGAACCCGCCTTGCAATGTCGAAGACAATCTACGCGCCGGACTCGTCGTCATTGAAGCCTGGTTCAGGGGCTACTGAGGGAGTCCTGGATTAGGGGGTGTTCAGGTAGCCGGACTATACCTTCAGCCGGACTCCAGGACTATGAAGATACAAGATTGAAGACTTCGTCCCGTGTCCGGATGGGACTTTCCTTAGCATGGAAGGCAAGCTTGGCGATGCGGATATTCAAGATCTCCTACCATTGTAACCGACTTTGTGTAACCCTAACCCTCTCCGGTGTCTATATAAACCGGAGGGTTTTAGTCCGTAGGACAACTTCATCATACAACAATCATACCATAGGCTAGCTTCTAGGGTTTAGCCTCCTTGATCTCGTGGTAGATCTACTCTTGTACTACCCATATCATCAATATTAATCAAGCAGGACGTAGGGTTTTACCTCCATCAAGAGGGCCCGAACCTGGGTAAAATATCATGTTCCTTGCCTCCTGTTACCATCCGGCCTAGACGCATAGTTCGGGACCCCCTACCCGAGATCCGCCGGTTTTGACACCGACAGCTGGGGTTGGGGCCGTATTGCTACGCCTGCTCGGAACATGCCAGGCGGTCTTATTGTAGGTTACTCCGGGCGTGCTTGACGGTGTCCGGATGTTTAATGGCCGGACTGGAGAACTGCCTGGAGAGGCTGCTTTGAACTTCCGCTGCAAGGGCCGCCGTGTGCTCCTCCATTCGGAGGGAGCGTTCGGTGTTTCCATTGACCGTAATTACTCCTCAGGGCCTGACATCTTGAGCTTGAGGTATGCGTAGTGAGGTACCGCGTTGAACTTGGCGAATGCGGTTCGCCCGAGCAGTGCGTGATAGCCACTGCGGAATGGGACTATGTCGAAGATTAACTCCTCGCTTCGGAAATTATCCGGAGATCCGAAGACCACTTCAAGTGTGACTGAGCCTGTATAGTTGGCGTCTACACCTGGTATTAAGCCTTTAAAGGTCATTTTGGTGGGCTTAATCCTCGAGGGATCTATGCCCATTTTCCGCACTGTATCCTTGTAAAGCAGGTTCAGGCTGCTGCCGCCATCCATAAGGACTCTAGTGAGATTAAATCCGTCAATAATTGGGTCTAGAACCAATGCAGCGAACCCGCCATGACGGGTGCTACTGGGATGGTCCCTTCGATCAAAGGTGATCGGGCAGGAGGACCATGGGTTGAACTTTGGGGCGACTGGCTCTACCGCGTATACGTCCCTTAACGCGCACTTCAGCTCCCTCTTGGGGATGTGGGTTGCGTATGTCATGTTCACCGTCCGCACTTGTGGGGGAAAACCCTTCTGTCCACTACTGTTCGGCGGCCGGGGTTCTTCGTCGTCATCGCTATGCAGCCCCTTGTCGGTATTTTCGGCATTTAACTTGCCTGCCTGCTTGAACACCCAACAATCCATGTTGGTGTGATTGGCCGGCTTTTCGGGGGTGCCATGTATCTGGCATAAGTGGTCCAGTATTCGGTTCAAACTAGACGAGCCCCTAGGATTTCTTTTGAATGGCTTTTTCCGCTGACCGGATTTATAGCCTCTGAATCCGGCATTAACTATCGTATCCTCAGCATTGTCGCTGTTAATGCGGTGCTTCTGCTTGTTGCGACGCGCACTGCCACTACTGTCCCTGGTATCCGAATTACCATGGTTCTTGGTCATATTGTTGCTACGAGCAAGCCAGCTGTCTTCTCCCGCGCAAAAGCGGGTCATGAGTGTCGTGAGTGCTGCCATAGATTTCGGCTTTTCCTGTCCAAGGTGCCGGGCAAGCCACTCGTCACGGATATTGTTCTTGAATGCTTCTAGGGCCTCTGCGTCCGGACAGTCGACTATTTGATTTTTCTTTGTTAGGAACCGTGTACATAATTGCCTCGCCGATTCCTCTGGCTGCTGAATTACGTGACTTAGGTCATCGGCATCTGGTGTTCGCACATAAGTGCCCTGGAAATTGTCGAGGAATGCGGCTTCCAGGTCCTCCCAACAACTGATTGATCCTGTTGGCAAGCTGTTAAGCCAATGCCGAGCTGGTCCTTTAAGCTTGACCTGGAGGTATTTGATGGCGTGGAGATCATCGCCGCGGGCCATGTGGATATGAAGGAGATAATCCTCGATCCATACCGCAGGATCTGTTGTGCCATCATATGATTCGATGTTTACGGGTTTGAAACCCTCGGGGATTTGATGATCCATTACTTTGTCTGTGAAGCATAGTGGGTGTGCGGCGCCTCTGTACTGGGCTATATCACGACGTAGCTCCAATGACCTTTGTCTAATGTGTTCGGCCCTACCGGATTTGTGCCGGCGTGACGGTTACCGTCTCGAGTCATGGGGCGCCCGCGCGATCCGTAGATCGATCTTGTTTGCCTTGCCTTGTCCTCCAACATATCTCGCAGGTCAGGCGCATTTTCCCGTGCCTTGGTACAGGGTGCTTGAGTGGAGGGCCGAGAGGCCTCTCTGTCGCGGCCACGAGGTGGCCGGTCGGCCGTATCGAGTGCTGGTGATGTAGGTTTAAGTGCTTCCTCCTCTAATCAGGGTAGCAACCTGCGCTTTGGGTAGCTCTTGGAGGGGCGTTCGAGTTTATGCTCTTCCGTCGCAAGGACTTCAGTCCATCTGTCGGCTAGCAAATCTTGATCAGCTCTAAGCTGTTGCTGTTTTTTCTTGAGGCTTCTTGCCATGGCCATAAGCCTGCGTTGAAAAAGCTCTTGCTCGACGGGATCCTCTGGTACGACGAATTCGTCGTCGTCGAGGCTTGCCTCGTCTTCGGAGGGAGGCATATAATTATCGTCCTCGACCTCTCTGTCTGCCGCTCTCTCATGAGGGCTGGCTTCTCCATCCTCCTGTGCTGAATCTTGCTGGAGGGGGTTTTCTTCGGCACTCTCAGGAGTATTATTATCTCCCGTGCTGGAATCACCATATTTGCTTTGGCGGGATTTTGAGCGGCGCCGCTGACGCCGGCGCTTAGGCTGTTTCTTGGAGGGGTCATCCTCCGCTGTTCCATCACCATCTCCTTCTTTTGGGGTGTCCACCATGTATATGTCATATGATGAGGTGGCTTTCTAGGGCCCAATAGGCGCTGGTTCTTCATCGTCTCCTGCATCGGTGTCCATACCGTGAATGTCTTCGGAGTTGAAGTCCAGCATGTCGGTTAAATCGTCGACAGTGGCTACAAAGTGGGTGGTGGGTGGGCTTTGAATTTCTTCATCGTCCGTATCCCAACTTTGCTGACCGTAGTCTGGCCAGGGCTCTCCTGATAAAGAGAGAGACTTTAGTGTCTTCAAAATATCGCCGAAAGGCGAGTGCTAAAAGATGTCCGCGGCAGTAAACTCCATGATCGGCGCCCAATCGGATTCGATCAGCAGGGGCGCGGTGGGTTCGGAGTCTGGAGAGGAGTCCGGCTCCTTGGAGTCACGAGTCTCGCGGAGTGCGGGGCTGGTGTTCGGCTCGATCGCCGTTGGGATCGCAGCCCCCGAGGCGGCGTCCAACCACCCATCCTCGATCGGCGCAGTTGGCTCCGAATTAAGGGTCGAAGTCGATGCGGGTGCGGCCTCCAGGGCACTGTTCGGCGGCAGAGCTAGATCATGCTCGTCGTGACAGTGCGGCACGCTCGGCAGTGGCTCGAATCCGTCGAAGATCAAGTCCCCGCGGATGTCAGCCATGTAGTTTAAACTTCCAAATCTGACCTGACGGCCAGGCGCATAGCTTTCGATCTGCTCCAGATGGCCCAGTGAATTGGCCCGCAGTGTGAAGCTGCCAAAGACGAAGATCTGTCCGGGGAGGAAGGTCCCTCCCTGGACTGCATCGCTATTGATGATCGTAGGAGCCATCAAGCCTGACGGCAACGACACAGAGGAACTCTCAATGAAAGCACCAATGTCGGTGTCAAAACCGGCGGATCTCGGGTAGGGGTCCCGAACTGTGCGTCTAAGACGGATGGTAACAGGAGGCAAGGGACACGAAGTTTTACCCAGGTTCGGGCCCTCTTGATGGAGGTAAAACCCTACGTCCTGCTTGATTAATATTGATGATATGGGTAGTACAAGAGTAGATCTACCACGAGATCGGAGAGGCTAAACCCTAGAAGCTAGCCTATGGTATGATTGTTGTTCTGAATGTTGTCCTATGGACTAAAACCCTCCGGTTTATATAGACACCGGAGAGGGTTAGGGTTACACAAAGTCGGTTGCAATGGTAGGAGATCTATATATCCGTATCGCCAAGCTTGCCTTCCATGCCAAGGAAAGTCCCTTCCGGACACGGGACAAAGTCTTCAATCTTGTATCTTCATAGTCCAGGAGTCCGGCTGAAGGTATAGTCCGGCCATCCGGACACCCCCTAATCCAGGACTCCCTCAGTTGACAAGACCACTAGTTTCAAGTAAAAGGGCAAGGGAAAGAAAGGGAACTTCAAGAAGAATGGCAAGCAAGTTTCCACTCCCGTGAAGAAGCCCAAAGCTAGACCTAAGCCTGAAACTGAGTGCTTCTACTGCAAAGGGAATGGTCACTGGAAGCGGAACTACCCCAAATACTTGGCAGACAAGAAGGATGGCAAAGTGAAAAAAAGTATATTTGATATACATGTTATTGATGTGTACTTTACTAGTGTTCATAGTAACCCCAAGGTATTTGATACCGGTTTAGATGCTAAGATTAGTAACTCAAAACGGGAGTTACAAATGAACAGAGACTAGTTGAGGGTGAAGTGACGATGGGTGTTGGAAGTGATTCCAAGGTTGATAAAATCACCATCGCACACTCCCTTTACCTTCGGGATTAGTATTGGAACTAAATAAATATTATTTGGTGTTTGCGTTGAGCATGAATATGATTGGATCATATTTATTGTGATACGGTTATTCATTTAAATCCAAGAATAATTGTTTTTCTGTTTACATGAATAAAACCTTCTGTGGTCTACATCCAATGTAAATGGTTTACTGAATCTTGATCATAGTGATACACATATTCATAATATTTATGCCAAAAGATGCAAAGTTGATAATGATAGTGCAACATATTTGTGGCACTGCCATTTAGGTCATATTGGTGTAAAGCGCATGAAGAAACTCCATGCAGATGGGCTTTTGGAATCACTTGATTATGAATCATTTGATGCTTGCGAACCATGCGTCATGGGCAAGATGACTAAGACTCCGTTCTCCAGAACAATGGAGCGAGCCACTGACTTATTGGAAATAATACATACCGATGTATGCGGTCCGATGAGTGTTGAGGCTCGCGGCGGGTATCGTTATTTTCTGACCTTCACAGATGATTTGAGTAGATATGAGTATATCTACTTAATGAAACACAAGTCTAAAACGTTTGAAAAGTTCAAAGAATTTCAGAGTGAAGTGGAGAATCATCGTAACAAGAAAATAAAGTTTCTACGATCTGATCGCGGAGACGAAATATTTGAGTTACGAGTTTGGCCCTCAGTTGAAACAATGTCGAATAGTTTCGCAACTAACGCCACCTGGAACACCACAACGTAATGGTGTGTCCGAACGTCATAACCGTACTTTATGAGATATGGTGTGATCTATGATGTCTCTTACCGTTTTACCACCATCGTTTTGGGGTTATGCATTGAAGATAGTTGCATTCACGTTAAATAGGGCATCGTCTAAAAATCCATTGAGATGACACCGTATGAACTATGGTTTAGCAAGAAACTTAAGATGTCATTTCTTAAAGTTTGGGGTTGCAATGCTTATTTGAAAAAGTTTCAGCCTGATAAGCTCAAACCCAAACCGGAGAAGTGCATCTTCATAGGACACCCAAAAGAAACTGTTGGGTACACCTTCTATCACAGATCTGAAGGCAAGATCTTTGTTGCTAAGAGTGGATCCTTTCTAGAGAAGGAGTTGTTGGAAATATGCCCTAGAGGCAATAATAAAGTGGTTATTATTATATTTCCATGTTCATGATAATTGTCTATTGTTCATGCTATAATTGTATTAACCGGAAATCGTAATACATGTGTGAATACATAGATCGTAATATGTCCCTAGTAAGCCTCTAGTTGACTAGCTCGTTGATCAATAGATGGTAATGGTTTCCTGACCATGGACATTGGATGTCATTGATAACGGGATCACATCATTGGGAGAATAATGTGATGGACAAGACCCAATCCTAAGCGTAGCACAAGATCATGTAGTTCGTTTGCTAAAGCTTTTCTACTGTCAAGTATCATTTCCTTAGACCATGAGATTGTGCAACTCCCGGATACCGTAGGAATGCTTTGGGTGTACCAAACATCACAACGTAACTGGGTGGCTATAAAGGAGCACTACATGTATCTCCAGGAGTATCTGTTGGGTTGGCACAAATCGAGACTGGGATTTGTCACTTCGTATGACGGAGAGGTATCTCTGGGCCCACTCGGTAATGCATCATCATAACGAGCTCAATGTGACTAAGGAGTTAGCCACGGGATCATGCGTTACTGATACGTCTTCAACGTATCTACTTTTCCAAACACTTTTGCCCTTGTTTTGGACTCTAACTTGCATGATTTGAATGGAACTAACCCGGACTGACGCTGTTTTCAGTAGAATTGCCATGGTGTTATTTTTGTGCAGAAATAAAAGTTCTTGGAATGACCTGAAAATCAACGGAGCCACCGCCAAGCCCTAATCTCTCTCGGGAGTGCTGATCTGGAGTCCGTTCAGGGCTCCGGAGAGGGGAATCCATCGACATCGTCATCATCAACCTTCCTCCATCACCAATTTCATGATGCTCACCGCCGTGCGTGAGTAATTCCATCGTAGGCTTGCTGGACGGTGATAGGTTGGATGAGATTTATCATGTAATCGAGTTAGTTTTGTTAGGGTTTGATCCCTAGTATCCACTATGTTCTGAGATTGATGTTGCTATGACTTTGCTATGCTTAATGCTTGTCACTATGGCCCGAGTGCCATGATTTCAGATCTGAACCTATTATGTTTTCATGAATATATGTGAGTTCTTGATCCTATCTTGCAAGTCTATAGTCACCTATTATGTGTTATGATCCGTTAACCCTGAAGTAACAATAATCGGGATACTTACCAGTGATGACCGTAGTTTTGAGGAGTTCATGTATTCACTAAGTGTTAATGCTTTGGTCTGGTACTCTATTAAAAGGAGGCCTTAATATCCCTTAGTTTCCAATAGGATCCCGCTGCCACGGGAGGGTAGGACAAAATATGGCATGCAAGTTCTTACCATAAGCACGTATGACTATATTCGGAATACATGCCTACATTACATTGATGAACTGGAGCTAGTTTTGTGTCACCCTAGGTTATCACTATTGCATGAGGAATCGCATCCGACATAATTATCCATCACTGGTCCATTGCCTATGAGCTTTTCATATATTGTTCTTCACTTATTTACTTTTCCGTTGCTACTGTTACAATTACTATAAAACCAAAAATATTAATTTTGCTACCGTTACCACTACTATCATATTACTTTGCTACTAAATACTGTGCTGCAGATATTAAGTTTCCAGGTGTGGTTGAATTGACAACTCAGCTGCTAATACTTGAGAATATTCTTTGGCTCCCCTTGAGTTGAATCAATAAATTTGGGTTGAATACTCTACCCTCGAAAACTGTTGCGATCCCCTATACTTGTGGGTTATCAAGACTATTTTCTGGCGTCGTTACCAGGGAGCATAGCTCTATTCTTTGAGTCACTTGGGATTTATATCTGATGGTCACTATGAAGAACTTGAAAGATCATAGAACCAAGATTTTTTACCCAACTATGAGGGGTGGTAAGGAACTGCAATATAGCTCTGCACTTGATTCACCTTCTGTTTTGAGTAAACTTGTGACACCTACACCTGCTATTCATTTTGATATGTCGCATGTTATTGATGATGCCACTTCTGCTTTGCATGATACTTATGATGAAACTACTTCTATGCTTGATAATACTGTGCCACTAGGTGAATTTCTTGATGAACAACTTGCTAGGGTTAGAGAGAATGAAATTATTGAAACTGATAATATTGATGAAAGTGATGATGAAGATTCTCCCCCTAGATATGAATTGCCTATTGTGCCTGAGAGTTATGTTATGGATGAAGAAACTGCTAGAGACTTCTTAGCTTGCAATGATAGATCTGATCTTAAGAAATTATTAGCTAAGCTGAAAGAAAAGTCTTTGAATGCTAGAATGAAATATGACCCTGCTTTTGCTACTTCACCTATCTTTGTTACTGATAAGGATTATGATTTCTCTGTCGATCCTGAGTTAATTAGTTTGGTTGAATATGATCTTTTTTATGGCTATGAATCTGAAACTATTGTGGCACATCTTACTAAATTAAATGATATAGCCACCCTGTTCACCAATGATGAGAAAACTCGCTATTACTTTATCCTTAAGTTATTTCTATTCTCATTAAAGAGTGATGCTAAAACATGGTTTAATTCTCTTGATCCTGGTTGTGTGTGTAGTCCCCACGATATGATTTATTACTTCTCTGCTAAATATTTCCCCGCTCATAAGAAACAAGCTGCCTTAAGGGAAATATATAATTTTGTGCAAATTGAAGAAGAGAGTCTCCCACAAGCTTGGGGGAGGCTTCTCCAATTACTTAATGCTTTGCCTGATCATCCTTTCAAGAAAAATGAAATACTTGATATCTTTTATAATGGACTAACCGATGCTTCCAGAGATTACCTGGATAGTTGTGCTGGTTGTGTTTTCAGGGAAAGACCTATTGATCAAGCTGAATTGCTATCGAATAATATGTTGAGTAATGAAAATGATTGGACACTTCCTGAACCAACTCCTAAGCCAACTCTGAAGAAAAGGGGTATTCTATTTCTTAGTCCTGAAGATATGCAAGAGGCAAACAAATCTATGAAAGAAAAAGGTATTAAAGCTGAAGATGTTAAGAATTTACCACCTATTGAAGAAATACATGGTCTTGATAACCCGACACAGGTAGTAAAGGTAAATTCTCTCTATAGATTTGATGAAGGGGATATTCCTCGTTATAAGTCTGCTAGCCAATGCTTAGATGAGTTTGATAATTTTATTGTTAAACAAGAAAAATTCAATGCTTATGTTGGTAGACAATTGAAACGTAATGCCGATATGCTTTAACACTTGAGTGATTATATGTCTAGAGTTAAAGGTGAACATAAACTTATTAGTAAACATGCTTCTATGGTTACCACTCAAGTAGAACAGATACTTAAGGCTCAAAATGATTTGCTCAGTGAATTAAATAATAAGAAAAAGGATAATGTTGTTCGAGTTATGACTAGAGGGGGTAAAATGACTCAGGAACATTTGTATCCTGAGGGCCACCCTAAGAGAATTGAGCAAGATTCTCAGCGAACTAATGTTGATGCCCCTAGTTCTTCTAAGAAGAAGAAAAAGAAAAATGACTGGACTTTGCATGCTCCCAATGAACCTGTTGTTGACACACCTGAGAATCCCAATGATATTTCTATTCTGATGCTGAAACACAATCTGGTAATAAACATGAACCTAGTGATAATGCTAATGATGATGTTCATGTTGATGCTCAACCTAGCAATGATAATGATGTAGAGATTGAACCTGTTGTTGATCTTGATAACCCACAATCAACGAATCAACGTTATGATAAGAGAGACTTTGTTACTAGGAAGCACGGTAAAGAAAGAGAACCATGGGTTCAAAAACCCATGAGATTTCCTCCTAAACCATCCAAGAAAAAGGATGATGAGGATTTTGAGCGCTTTGCTGAAATGATTAGACCTATGTTTTTGCGTATGCGTTTTACTGATATGCTTAAAATGAACCCTTATGTTAAATACATGAAGGATATTGTTACTAATAAAAGAAAGATACCGGAAGCTGAAATTTCCACCATTCTTGCTAATTACACTTTGAAGGGTGGAATACCATAGAAACTAGGAGATCCAGGAGTACCAACTATACCAAACTGCTTTATGTGATCTTGGAGCCGGTGTTAGTGTTATGCCTCTCTCTATATCGTAGACTTGATTTGAATAAGTTGACATGTACTGAAATATCTTTGTAAATGGCTGATAAATCAACTGCTATACATGTCGGTATCTGTGAGGATGTGCCTATTGTGGTTGCAAACATTACTATTTTAACGGACTTTGTTATTCTTGATATTCCCGAGGACGATAGTATGTTGATTATCCTTGGTAGACCGTTTTTGAATACTGCAGGGGCTATTATTGATTGCAACAAGGGCAATGCCACTTTTCATGTTAATGGTAATGAGCATACGGTACTCTTCCCGAGGAATTAAACAACCTCAAGTCCAGTGTATCAATTCTATTGGAAAAAATTTAACAATCACTATTGGAGGTTTTGGATTTCCTCTTCCTACTGTCAAGAAGAAATATGATATTCTTATTGTTGGGGATGTGCATATTCCCGTTGAGGTAACCTAGTGTTATTTGAAATTTCTCCGGTTTCATGTTATTCGAAATGAGATTGTTAACAAGACCCGATCAACCTTGTTAGTGGATTCCTTTTGATGAGCATGAGATGGATGAAGTTGGAAAGCACAACCTTCTGTACCCTCTTTTTACTTTCTGTTATTTATATTAAATAAAGCAAAAATAGTATTTTATGTCTGTTTTCTGAATTATCCTTGCAATAAAAAAATACCCCGAAAATAAAAGTTCTCCAAATGCCCTGAAAATGAAATATGATTTTTCCAAAATATTTAAGAATTATTGGCACTGAGAACACACCAGGGGACCCGCCATGTGCCCACGATGGTGGAGGACGCGCCCACCCCCCTGAGCACGCCCCATGCCTCGTGGACCCCACATGGGTCCCCTCCACTTATCCTTGCACCCACACACTTCGTCTTGCTCCAGAAAAAATCACCCACCAGCTCAAACCCGAGTTCTTCCTCATCTTCCTGCCATTTTCGATCTCCTTGCTCAAAGCTCCATTCACAAAAATGCTTTGGGGGATTGTTCATTGGTATGTGACTCCTCCAATGGTCCAATTAGTTTTTGTTCTAGTGCTTTATTTATTGCAAATTTTTGCTGCTTAGGTGACCCTGTTATTGAGCTTGCATGTCAAATTTATGTGGTCAAGAGTAGTTTTAATGCATGGTATAGCCTCTAGGCACTTGTAGGAGTAGTTGCTATCAATTTTGTTGAGTTTGGTTCACTTTTATTTTGAGTCACTAAAAATTTCAGAAATTTTTAAGAGGAAGAAATAAGTTTAGGAAAATGTACCAAGGTGGTTCCTCAAGGAAGCAAGGCCCAAGGCCCGCAATATGCGAGCCGGACAATGAACTACCAAGGGAGGCTCAGGTGCGGCGTTGTGAATGGCCGTCAGAGGATTTCATGGTTCAGGCAGGCATCAAGGAAGAATTTGACGCATATGTGCGTAACGCTGATCTGGATAGCTTTGAGGCAGATAAGTGGCGGCAATACCTCTACTTAACTGATTCATTTGTGAGAAGGTTTAAATTTACATCCTGGCGTAATTCTCATACTGTCCTATTTGATCTTTATGATAAATCTTATGTTGGAGAACGTAGCAGAATATTAAAATTTTCTACGCATCACCAAGATCAATCTATGGAGTCATCTAGCAACGAGGGAGAGAGGAGTGCATCTACATACCCTTGTAGATCGCGCGCGGAAGCGTTCAAGAGAACGGGGTTGATGGAGTCATACTCGACGTGATTCAAATTACCGATGACCAAGTGCCGAACGGACGGCACCTCCGCGTTCAACACACGTACGGTTAGGAAGACGTCTCCTCCTTCTTGATCCAGCAAGGGGAAAGGAGAGGTTGATGAAGATCCAGCAGCACGACGGCGTGGTGGTGGATGCAGCAGGATCCCGGCAGGGCTTCGCCAAGCGCAAGCGGTGAGGAGAGGTGTTACGGAGGAAGAAGGAGGCGCCAAGAGCAAGGGGTGTGGGTTCCCTCCCTCCCTCCTTCTTTATATAGGGGCCTTGGGGGGCGCCGGCCCTAGGGAGATGGATCTCCAAGGGGGCGGCGGCCAAGGGGTGGCTTCCCCCCAAGCCAAGTGGGGGGCGCCCCCACCCCTAGGGTTTCCCAACCCTAGGCGCAGGGCAGGCCCAAGGGGGGCGCACCAGCCCACTAGGGGCTGGTTCCCCTCCCAATCCAGCCCATGGGGCCCTCCGGGATGGGTGGCCCCACCCGGTGGACCCCCTGGACCCTTCCGGTGATCCCGGTACAATACCGGTGACCCCCGAAACCTTCCCGATGGCCGAAACATGACTTCCTATATATGAATCTTTACCTCCGGACCATTCCGGAACTCCTCGTGACGTCCGGGATCTCATCCGGGACTCCGAACAACTTTTGGGTTACTGCGTACTAATATCTATACAACCCTAGCGTCACTGAATCTTAAGTGTGTAGACCCTACGGGTTCGGGAGACATGCAGACATGACCGAGACGCCTCTCTGGTCAATAACCAATAGCGGGATCTGGATACCCATGTTGGCTCCCACATGCTCCACGATGATCTCATCGGATGAACCACGATGTCGAGGATTCAATCAATCTGTATACAATTCCCTTTGTCAATCGGTACATTACTTGCCCGAGACTCGATCGTCGGTATCCCAATACCTTGTTCAATCTCGTTACCGGCAAGTCACATTACTCGTGTCGTAATGCATGATCCCGTGATCAACCACTTGGTCACATTGAGCTCATTATGATGATGCATTACCGAGTGGGCCCAGAGATACCTCTCCATCATACGGAGTGACAAATCCCAGTCTCGATTCGTGCCAACCCAACAGATACTTTTGGAGATACCTGTAATGTACCTTTATAGTCACCCAGTTACGTTGTGACGTTTGGCACACCCAAGGCACTCCTACGGTATCCGGGAGTTGCACAATCTCATGGTCTAAGGAAATGATACTTGACATTCGGAAAAGCTACAGCAAACGAACTACACAATCTTTGAGCTATGCTTAGGATTGGGTCTTGTCCATCACATCATTCTCCTAATGATGTGATCCCGTTATCAATGACATCCAATGTCCATAGTCAGGAAACCATGACTATCTTTTGATTAACGAGCTAGTCAACTAGAGGCTCACTAGGGACGTGTTGTGGTCTATGTATTCACACATGTATTACGATTTCCAGATAACACAATTATAGCATGAACAATAGACAATTATCATGAACAAAGAAATATAATAATAACCATTTTGTTATTGCCTCTAGGGCATATTTCCAACATCTTATACTATGGACTTAGAAGATTTTAATACTGCTTGTAAACTCCTGCATTGGGGTAGTACTAGTGAACCTCACAAATCTGAATTTAAAGAATTTCTTGCTAGTATCACTATGGGGGAATCTAGAGAAATAACACAAGCTACCATAGGGAGCATTCATTTTCCTGTCATACATTATTTTGCTCTTTTTATAGGTAGATGCATTAATGGTAAGGATGAGGCTTGTCACATGTGCGTTCCAGATCTTAGTGTTCTCAAGAGTGTTGTATTAGGAGATAGACAATGTAACTTGGGGGCTATTGTTGCATGTAAGTTGCATCTTAATGGTTTAACTGGAGATTTGTTTGGTGGAATTTATGCAACTCGTGTAGCTAACTTTCTTGGTATACCCATACGTCGGGATGATATTGAGTTGCCTCCTGCTTATCTAGATTATAATGCTATGGTTCGTCATCAGTTTGTTGAGAGGAACGATCAGTTCCTCCAGTACCGACTAATCTTTGACAGATGGCGCACCTTCCATGTTGCTCTCCCTGCTCCTGCTTTCTTTGACTTCCAGACAAAAGGGAGATATGTTATAATCAGGGAGGAGGCGAGCGAGTACGAGAGGAGGATGGAGGCAGCTCGCCTCCAAGTTATAGCTCATGAGGCAATTGCCGCTGCATCTTAGTACGGCCCCAGCTACAACTTTGATCCATGGGCATAGACCAACTTAGGACAAAAGCCTAAGCTTGGGGGAGTACATATCTCTCACCGACATTACATTCATGTTCACACAATCGTGCCAGTTGTCGGTGCTCATACTTTTTCATTGTATCATCCATGCTAGTTTATTTTCTTTTTAAGCTTTCTTCTTGTGTGTTTAAAAAACTTTAAGAAAAACCAAAAAAAATTAGTGGTAGCTTTTACCTAGTTTACTTTCCATGCCTGTAGTAGTAGTAATTAAAAGAAAACCCAAAAAGATTTCTCGTTCTTCTTTTGCTTGTTGGGAGCTTTCCTGTGAAATAGTTTTGTTTCTTTTCTTTTCTTTGGGGGTCGAGAGGAGAAGACCTTAATGAAAATGTTGAGTGGCTCTCATATGCATTATTGTTGATCTAACCAAGATCCCATATTACCTTGTCTTCTCCTGTGTATTAAATGCTTGCAAACAACACACGAAAAACAGAATCTGTCAAAAACAGAACAGTCTGTAGTAATCTGTAGCTAACGCAAACTTCTGGAACCCCAAAAATTCTGAAATAAATTGCTGGACGTGAGGAATTTATCTATTAATCATCTGAATAAACAGTTAACTAAACAAAACTTTCCAAATAAAAATGGCAGCAATTCTCGTGAGCGCTAAAGTTTCTGTTTTTTACAGCAAGATCAAAAAGACTTTCCCCAAGTCTTCCCAACGGTTCTACTTGGCACAAACACTAATTAAACACAAAAAACACAACCAAAGCAGAGGCTAGATAAATTATTTATTACTAAACAGGAGCAAAAAGCAAGGAATAAAAATAAAATTGGGTTGCCTCCCAACAAGCGCTATCGTTTAACGCCCCTAGCTAGGCATAAAAGCAAGGATAGATCTAGGTATTGTCAGCTTTGGTATTAGGAAAGAAAAGAGAAAAATTCTTTTCTATAGCATTTATATTTCTATTTTGAGATAGCACGTGGCCATTAATGGTGGAATAAAGATTAAGCACGTTACGGAAATTGGCATCTAAGCTAGCCTTCATTTCTTTGATAATTTCATTCTGATAAAAGCACAAAAGAGAGGTAGATTCAACCTTCTCACTCATGGGGTGCCCAAATATAGTTTCATCTTTTCATAAGTATCAATGGGATCCCTCTCAAGAAAACCTTCTTCAAAGATAGAATCTAGAACTTGCTTGAATGAATAGGGTAAAACAATATAAAAGCTTTTCAGGTAAACTTCAATTTGATATTGGGGCACACAGCTAGCTCGAATTCTAAATAGCCTATCCCAAGCATCTTTCAAAGATTCATCAAGTAAATAACAAAAAATTACGGGTTCATCTTCATCAAAATTATTCAAACCCTTAGCCCTTTTTAAATCGGCCATGGTACAAGAAAACAGATGGGAAAGAGGCGAATAAAACGGCAAGGGTGAAGTGGGGGAGAGGAAAACGAGAGGCAAATGGAAAATAATGTAATGCAAAGGATAAGAGTTGTGATGGGTACTTGGTATGTCTTGACATGGCATAGATCTCCCCGGCAACGATGAAAGAAATCCTTCTTGCTACCTCTTGAGCACTGGCGTTGGTTTTCCCTTGAAGAGGAAAGGGTGATGCAGTAGAGCAGCGTAAGTATTTCCCTCAGTTTTTGAGAACCAATGTATCAATCTAGTAGGAGACCACGCGCGAGTCACCTCGTACCTACACAAACAAATAAGAACCACGCAACCAACGCGATAAAGGGGTTGTCAGTCCCTTCACGGCCACTTGCAAGAGTGAGTTCTGATAGAGATAATAATAATAAGATAAATATTTTTGGTATTTTTATGATATAGATTGAAAGTAAAGATTGCAAAATAAAATAGATTGGAAACTTGTATGATGGAAAATAGACTCGGGGGCCATAGGTTTCACTAGTGGCTTCTCTTAAGATAGCATAAGTATTACGGTGGGTGAACAAATTACTGTCGAGCAATTGATAGAAAAGCGAATAATTATGAGAATATCTAGGCATGATATGTATATAGGCATCACGTCCGCGACAAGTAGACCGACTCCTGCCTACATCTACTACTATTACTCCACACATCGACCACTATCCAGCATGCATCTAGAGTATTAAGTTCATAAGAACAGAGTAATGCCTTAAGCAAGATGACGTGATGTAGAGGGATAAACTCATGCAATATGATATAAACCCCATCTTTTTATCCTCGATGGCAACAATACAATGCGTGTCGTTTCCCCTACTGTCACTGGGATCGAGCACCGCAAGATTGAACCCAAAGCTAAGCACTTCTCCCATTGCAAGAAAGATCAATCTAGTAGGACAAACCAAACTGATAATTCGAAGAGACTTGCAAAGATAAACCAATCATACATAAAAGAATTCAGAGAAGAATCAAATATTGTTCACAGATCATCTGGATCATAAACCCACAATTCATCGGATCTCGACAAACACACCGCAAAAGAATATTACATTGAATAGATCTCCAAGAGAATCGAGGGGAACTTTGTATTGAGATCCAAAGAGAGAGAATAAGCCATCTAGCTACTAGCTATGGACCCGAAGGTCTGAAGTAAACTACTCACACATCATCGGAGAGGCCATGGAGTTGATGTAGAGGCCCTCCGTGATCAATGCCCCCTCCGGCGAAGCTCCGGAAAAGGCCCCAAGAGGGGATCTCTTGGGTACAGAAGGTTGCGGCAGTGGAATTAGGTTTTCGTGGTGCTCCTAGATGTTTGCGGGGTACGTGGACTTATATAGGAGGAAGAAGTAGGTTAGTGGAGCAACGAGGGGCCCACGAGGGTGGAGGGCGCACCCACAGGGGTAGGCGCACCCACCTACCTCGTGGCATCCTCGATTGTTTCTTGACACCCACTCCAAGTCTCCTGGATCATGTTTGTTGAGAAAATCATGTTCCCGAAGGTTTCATTCCGTTTGGACTTCATTTGATATTCCTTTTTTGCGAAACACTAAAATAGGCAAAAAAAATAGCAATTTGGGATGGGCCTCCGGTTAATAGGTTAGTCCCAAAAATGATATAAAAGTGTAAAATAAAGCCCATTAACATCCAAAACAGATAATATAATAGCATGGAGCAATCAAAAATTATAGATACGTTGGAGACGTATCATACTCATCCTTGCATTTAGTGTTGATTAATTTTAATGCATGTTCATGACTGTTGTCGCTCGCTAGCTGGTCGCTTCCTAGTCTCTTTCTAGCCTTCACTTGTACTAAGCGGGAATACTGCTTGTGCATCCAACTCCATAAACCCCAAAGTTGTTCCATATGAGTCCACCATACCTTTCTATATACGGTATCTACCTGCCGTTCCAAGTAAATTTGTATGTGCCAAACTCTAAACTTTCAAATAAACATTCTGTTTTGTATGCTCGGATAGCTCATGTATCAACTAGGATTGTCTGTATCTTCCATGCTAGGCGGATTATTCTCAAGAGGAGTGGACTCCGCTCCTCACTCACGAGAAAATGGCTGGTCATCGGGATGCCCAGTCCCATGCTCAAATCAAACCAAATAATTGCAAACAAAACTCCCCCGGGATTTTTGTTAGTTAGATGCACCCGTTGTTTCGGGCAAGCCACAGATTGATGCTTGTTGGTGGTAGGGGAGTATAAACTTTACCATTCTGCTTGGGAACCGCCTATAATGTGTGTAGCATGGAAGATATCGAGATCTCTCGGTTGTTATGTTGATAATGAAAGTATACCGCCCAAAATATTATTCATCTCTATTTCAAAATCGAGCTCTAGCACCTCTACAAATCCCTGATTCCCTCTGCGAAGGGCCTATCTATGTACTTTTATGTTGAGTCATCATCCTCTTATTAAAAAGCACCAGTTGGAGAGCACCGCTGTCATTTGCATGTATTATTGTTAGTTTACATTGAGTATGACTTGACTGGATCTCTTTTACCATGAATTACAATTTCCAGTCAGTCCTTGATCTTTAAAGGTGCTCTGCATTTATGTTTTGCGATCTCAGAAAGGGCTAGTGAGATACCATCTTGTTATATCATATTATGATTGTTTTGAGAAAGTGTTGTCATCCGATATTTATTATTATTGCTCGCTAGTTGATTATGCCATTGATATGAGTAAACATGAGACCTAAATGTTATTGTGAATATGGTTCATTCATAATCTTTGCTGAAAACTTGAATGTTGGCTTTACATATTTACAACAACAACAGCAAACAGAGTTTGTAAAAGTCTTTATTTATCACTTTTCCAAACACTTTTGCCCTTGTTTTGGACTCTAACTTGCATGATTTGAATGGAACTAACCCGGACTGACGTTGTTTTCAGCAAAATTGCCATGGTGCTATTTTTGTGCAGAAATAAAAGTTCTTGGAATGGCCTGAAAATAAACGGAGATTATTTTTCGAATATATAAAAAATACTGGCGAAAGAATCAAGGCCAGGGGCCCAAACCCTGTCCACGAGGGTGGGGCGCGCCTACCCCCCTGGGCGCGCCCCCTGCCTCGTGGCCCCCTGGTGCTCCTCCGACATCAACTCCAACTCTATATATTCGTGTCCGGGGAGAAAAAATGAGAGAGAAGGATTCATCACGTTTTACGATACAGAGCCGCCGCCAAGCCCTAATCTCTCTCGGGAGGGCCGATCTGGAGTTCGTTCGGGGCTCCGGAGAGGGGAATCTGTCGCCATCGTCATCATCAACCTTCCTACATCACCAACTTCATGATGCTCACCACCATGCATGAGTAATTCCATCATAGGCTTGCTAGAGAGTGATGGGTTGGATGAGATTTATCATGTAATCGAGTTAGTTTTGTTAGGGTTTGATCCCTAGTATCCACTATGTTCTGAGATTGATGTTGCTATGACTTTGCTATGCTTAATGCTTGTCACTAGGGCCCGAGTGCCATGATTTCAGATCTGAACCTATTATGTTTTCATGAATATATGTGAGTTCTTAATCCTATCTTGCAAGTCTATAGTTACCTATTATGTGTTATGATCCGTTAACCCCGAAGTAACAATAATCGGGATACTTACCGCTGATGACCGTAGTTTGAGGAGTTCATGTATTCACTAAGTGTTAATGGTTTGGTCTGGTACTCTATTAAAAGGAGGCCTTAATATCCCTTAGTTTCCAATAGGACCCCGTTGCCACGGGAGGGTGGGACAAAAGATGTCATGCAAGTTCTTTTCCATAAGCACGTATGACTATATTCGGAATACATGCCTACATTACATTGATGAACTGGAGTTAGCACTACAAAAAAGACACATCCATGACATTTTGGGCCGAACGATTTTTTTTTCGATCATACATATGACACTTCTATGACGATAATTGTGACAAAACCCGATATCATCATAGATGTGGTGGGCTCCTACTTCTTTGACAAAAAATCATGACAGACAATGGGCTTTTTGCCCTGGGCGGGCCGGAGACGCAGTTGCATGACATTCTTTGGGCCGTCCATGACGGAAAAAACCGTGGTAGAAGCGAGGGGGGGGGGGAATTTCGGGGAGTTCCCAGTTACGGTGGGAGGTGGGGGGCCGAGTGATGCGCGTTTCAGTTGTACACGTACTCTCGTGTGTGCGAGGCGTTGGCTCTAACTGAACCCGAGCGAGGCGTTGGGCTCTAACTGAACCCGAGCGATTGCACTGCAGGCTACGCGTTACTGAACCCGAGCGATCGAGCGATTCCTTCGCTACTGCTGTTAACTGAAGCTGATCGATGCTGCCTCTGGGATGAACAGTGAGCATTGCCGGGGGGTTGGATGCACAGTGAGCGGTGGTGTTGCCTCTGGATGAACAGGACCCCGTGGTGTGGTGGAGGGCTGGATGAACAATAGACGGTGGAGGGGTTCCTGTGGAGGGATGGTTGAACATGACCCCGTGGTGTGGAGGGCTGGATGAACAGTAGACGGTGGAGGGGTGGTTGAACAGTAGCCGGTGGAGTAGCGCGTGGTGGAGGCTGGATGAACAGCAGCCCGTGGCGGCTGGAGGAGGTCGACGGTAGCCCGTGGAGGCCGGAGGAGGTCAACGGTGGAGATGAACAGAATCCCGTGGAGTCCCGTTTTGCGGTACGCCACACCCCTCCCGATGAACTGGACCCCCATTTCGACCGTAGCGCTCCAACACAAGTCCGTTTTGTTCGTTTTGCGGTACGCCACACCCCTCCCGATGAACAGGACCCCCGTTTCGACCATAGGAGGTCCGTTTCATCCGTTTTGCGATACGCCACACCCCTCCCGATCAACAGGACCCCCGTTTCGACTGTAGGAGGTCTGTTTCCTTCGTTTTGCGGTATGCCAGACCCCTCCCAATCAACAGGACCCCGTTCAGGCCTCGTTTCCATAGCATGTTCCGTCTAAGCCCTCCCGATGAACACGACCACGCATTCCGTTCTGACCCAGCCAGTTGGCTCCCACGCATTCCATTGCCTCCCTAAGAACACGACGCATTCCGTTGCCTCCCCATGAACACGACCCATTCCGTTGCCTCCCCATGAACACGACGCATTCCGTTGCCTCCCCATGAACACGACGACGCTGTTTCTCCGTTCCGACCCAGCCATGTCAACGAGCCCTCGCCGTACGTATGCGCGAGTAGGCGATCGAGACCCCGCCCGTATGTACACATATGTGGCCGTATTTTCTTTCTTGCACCCTGGCTGCTGTACGTACGTGTACATGCTACGTGCGCTCCTCTACTACGACACGTGCGCACCTCTACATCCACTAGTATATATGTACGTACACGTTCGCGACCAGAATGACAACGCTACGTACGCTTCGACCATGTGGGTCCCGACTGTCGGGCACTTCCTTGCGTGCGAAGATGTAGCTGGTGTGTCCCAGCGGTCAGGGGGGCGAATCATTTTTTTGCCCGGACGCACTTCCTTGCGTACGAAGGTGTAGCTGGTGGGTCCCAGCAGTCAGGGGGAAACGTTTTTTCGTGAAATATGGTGGCCCGTCCGGTGGGTCCCTGCTGTCAGGTGGAGGAATAATTATTTTGCGCGTAATAAGGAGGCACTTCCTTGCTGCGGCCGTGGACCCAGCTGTCAGCGTGTCCACGCACAGTACTCTTCCGATAGAAGTCGGTCGTTGACCACATTGACCACGCCGCGCCAAGAGCACCACGGCGGTGGACGACGGCGAGGCCTAGGAAGGGGACGATACGGAGGCAGGGAAGACTCGGCAGTTGTTCCCCACGCGGAGGGGAGTACGACTGTACAAGGGTTTACTGGTCCGTCTGCCGTCGTCGGAAAATAACAACAGGTGTGGGTGAGTAGAGGGATGGCTAGGCCAGCGACGGGAGTACGGTGGGGCGGTGAGGCCTGCGTGGCAGCATAGCCGACCGTGGGGAGGAGGGAGCAGGCAGTCCCGACGGCGCTTGTTTGAGCAGCTGGAGCAGGAAGAGCAGAGATTGAAGAAGCACGACTACCGTTGGATGGACATCCAACAGTCAGTGCCTGTGCGTCAACCTTTTTTTAGGAAAGCCTCAAATCTGTGGAAAACAGCATACAACCCATCTGCCATTATTTCTAATAATTTACAACCCATTTGCTAATTCTTAAGGTTTTTTTGGAGCCCATATTCTTTTTGTTAGCATTACAGCCCATATTGTGGCCACGGTTTAAAAAGTATACGAAATTTTGCATATTTCGGTGCGGTCCGAACTGTTTTTAATCCCGAAATTTCGACTCACATTCAAACTGATTTTAAAAATAAATGTATATCAATATAAAATCCAACAAATTCTCCATGCATAAAAATTAATGTAATTTAAAATCTTGAAATGAAAAAAAGATATTTGAAACTAATTATCGGTTTGATGTGTTTTAAAAATGTATAGCCCATTTCTCATTATTGATGGGCCATTTTCTCGGCCAGCTGAATGAAAGCTCTCCTCGTCTTGAAAGATTTGCAGCCCAACAGGCCTGACAAAGTGAATTACTTGGCAAATCACAAAAAAACTGGGCTGTGGCCGTGGACCCAATTGTCAGCCTCTCCACATACAGTACTCTTCCGATGGAAGTCGTTCCTTGACCACGTTGACCACACTGCACAGAGAGCACCACGGCGGTGGACGACGGCGAGGCCTAGGAAGGGGACGACGCGGAGCCGGGGAAGATGCGGCAGTGGAAGCCCGAGCGGAGAAGAGTACGAGGGTTCACTGGTTCGGCTGCGGTGTGAGGCTGCCGTCGCCAAAGGGCCTGGCCAGCAGTGGGAATAGTAGGGGGCGGTGAGGCCTCTGCGGCAGCACAACCAGCCACGGGAGGCAGGAGCATGCGGCACGACCGGAGCTGCTTTGGGCGGCTGGAGGTTGAAGAAGCACTACGGCAGTTGGATGGACATCGTACGGTCACTGGAGCTAGAATCGTTCATATTGACTAAGTTGACAAAGCCCTTCGTCCCCGTCAACTTAGTAGGCCCACAAGTCAGCCTCCCACCAAGGTGGGTCCCAGCTAGCCGGGGGAGTATTCATTTTATTGTGTGTAATAAGGAGGCACTTCCGGTGGGTCCGAGCTGACAGCGGGGGGAACGTTTTTATCGCAAAATACGGTGGCCCATCCGGTGGGTCCCACCAGTCAGCGGGAAACGATTTTTTCGCAAAATACTGGTGTCCCGTCCGGTGGGTCCCCGCTGTCAGGTGGAGGAATAATTATTTTCCGCGTAATAAGGAGGCACTTCCTTGCGGCTGCCGTGGACCCAGCTGTCAGCCTCTCCACGTACAGTACTCTTCCGATGGAAGTCGGTCGTTGACCAAATTGACCACGCCGCGCCGAGAGCACCATGGCGGTGGACGACGGCGAGGCCTAGGAAGGGGACAACGCGGAGCCGGGCAAGACGCGGCAGTGGATGCCCACGCGGAGAGGAGTACGAGCACCAAAGAGGAAAGGAGGACGCTGCGCAGGCTGGCACCCGCCTGGCGCCCTGAGTTGTCATGGCTTGCGCCACGGGCACCTCGTGAGGTAACCCGCCTTGATCTCCCCGCCTCCTCGTGAGCCAGCCTGACGAGGCCGTGCCTGAGGAAGCTCCGTGTCATCTGCCCCACGGGGCTTGGCCCCTCACGAGGGTCTTGAGTTTGTGTTGGTGAAGATGGGTCGTGCTGGACCCCCCTTTGAGCCACGCTGCAGGCCGCAGGCAGGCAAGTCTGGGGACCCCCGTTCCCAGAACGCCGACAGTAGCCCCCGGGCCCAAGGCGCGCCTGGACTTGGCCGTGCAGGGAGGCGGAAGGGCAAGAGCGATGCGCCACGGGCCCTAACAGCCTGCGGCCTTGGGCGCCACGTGGCGGCTGACTGGACGTGGGCGCCTTAGCAGCCGCGCGAGTTGATAAGGGAGTGGCGTCCGCCTAGGCCCTTCTTCTTGCTTTCCCCGGTTGCTGTTCAGATCCCCTTTCCTGCGCTTCTCCTTCCTTCATCTGAAATCTCCAGATCTGCTCTGACCGTGCTACCCAGGAGGCCATGGCGCCTCGCCAGCTCCCGGCTGCAGCTTGGTACTCGTCTGCCCTGGACCCGCCGAACGTGTCGGAGGCGGGCCTCGCCCGGTTGCGCCGGATAGTGACGGCGCGAGGCATCGACGGGGCAAAGGTGCTCAAGGCCGGCTCCGCCACCCCTGAGGGTCAGAGGAGCACCTTCTATCCACTCTTCGTAAGTGCCATTGTTGCTGGCCTGGTGCCTCCCTTCTTCGAGTTCTTCTTCTCTGTCCTCCGCCATTACAAGCTGCAGGCTCTGCATCTCCATCCCAACTCCGTCCTTCTCATCGCGATCTTTGCTTATTATTGCGAGGCCCACATTGGGGTGCAGCCCTCAGTGGCCTTGCTGTGCCACTACTTCTCCCTTCGGACCTCTCGTGGTCCTGCTTCCGCGTGCGCGAGCTTCGTCGCGTACGGTGGCGCCATTGCCATCTCGAATTCTGGGAAGAGGATTGAGGGCTTCAGGAGCAAGTGGGTCTTGGTGGACGCTGAGGGCATCCACCCTCGGCTGATCTTGCCCACCGAGCAGCCCACGAGCTCCAGCAACTGGGGTCGAGCGGAGCTCACAGATCCCCGCGCGGAGATGGTGTTGGAGAAGTTGGACGCGGATCTGAGGCCGGCCGACATGGCGGCGGCGAAGCTGACCGGCGCGTCGTTGTTGAGGGAGTTCCTGGAGCACCAGCTGGCTCCGCTTCGGCAGTACTCGCTTCCAATGTGGAGGCCCTGCCCGAGCCCCGCGGCCTGGGTCAACGGAGACTTGGCTGCGGTTCTCCAATCTCTGGTCGGGGGCAATGTGGCGAGGTTGGGGGGAGCTCCTACGCCCTTGTTCCTCCGCGACGACTAGGAGCGGGTAGTGAAGTCCATGCCCGTCTTAAACGGGGAAGGGCCCGTGCCCCTGGAGGCTCCCGAGGGACCGGTGGACGTGCCCTCCGACGACTCCAGCAAAGAGGAAGAAGGAGGGGAGCGCGGAAAAGGGCCTGACTCCGAGGCGACTGACGGAGAGTCGAGGGCTCCCCTCCCCCGGCGCAGGTCCCGCGTTCTCCGCCTTTCTCCGAACGATGACGACGAGGATGACGATGAAGACGACGACGAGCAGGACGGCGGGAGCTCGCCCCCGATCCCGAAGAAGGATAGGACCGGGCTGATCTCCCGCGGGTCTCCCCCGGCCCCGGGGCGAACCGCAAACGCACCTTCCGCCTCCAAGCTTCCGAGGTTGACCCTTCCAGCCGGCTTTCAGGCTTCAAATTTGGCCGGAGGCCGCTTGAGCTCATTGGCGCCGACCCGTAATCATTCGATTCTTGTCTTTATCTCTTGCTCTGCTTCTGAGGCTTGACGTCCGCATCTTTGGATAGGTTGGCGCCCGCAGCAAAGAAG